>NW_024628080.1:0-2616 GCF_008729295.1 Plectropomus leopardus | reverse complement strand
TTTTTTGAATTGGGGCCAGATTAGATTTCTCTGCATAGTTCCAGCTTGATACATATCTGACTTTATAGTAGTCCTGCCAGTTTGAGGTAAACGGAAGATCTTGCTTATTTAACCAACAGTGTGGCGAAGCTGAGGGCCGTTTATCCGTCTGAAACCTGGAGTGAAATCACTTTTCTTGTACTCCTTTCAGACGCCTTTAACGAGTGTTTAGTACTTTGAACCTTTATTTAATTGGTGCAATTTCTTTCAAAAACATTGGAAAAAAGACCATGAGCAATTTAATAAGAAATGTTCCACAAATTGCAACAAATGAATAGATTTAGCGAATTATTTTTAAAAAATTTTAGGGGAAAATGTCTCGGGCAAAAAAAGAAGAAAAAAAATGGGTACAACTATATTTACAGCTAAGTATTATAATTACACCTTTAAAATTATTTTACAGAATTATTATATTTCAAGCAATTTTTCCAAGACATTTTCTTTCTATTCTTCTTTTTAAATTTAAACAGATTTTATCAAATCAAGCCAATTTGCTCAGGTTTCAAAGGCTTAAAATTGGTCCACAGGCCAGACTTAGGACATGGCTGATTTTACAAACTGTCCACTGTTACACATGTTCACCTTAATGATACTGGTTAAATCATTTTTGCACAAAGTTTGCACAAAATGAGCAGAATTCCCCAGAATTTAAGTTTAGCTGCTAATGAAAGAACAAAAAGAGGATCTGACTAATTCAGACACCATTTTTTTCCCTTTCTGAGGATGTAGGCTAATTATGATGGTGTTGCCTTTGAAGGGATTGGACATTAAAGGGAAAGACCAAGTGGGAAGTTTGATGGATCTTACCCAATTATTAACCACATAGGATATATATCTATATTATATGTAAAAAAAATATATTTTTTAATTTTTTTTTTTAAGCGATGCAAGCGAATGAAAAAAAACAAGAGAAGATATGGGATTACTGAGCAATTTGATCCCCCCTTTCTTAGTCATAAAAATTTTACAGGAAGCATAAGAGAAACAAAAACTAAACAGGAAGCCGGGAGGGACGTCAGCCAAGGCGCCACCGGTACAAATATGCTGAATAATGTTTTGAAGGATGTAATCAGCATTAATCCTTTCTGCTACATTGAACCTGAACATGGTTTAGCCTCTGTTCATTGACGAATGTGTTCTGTTGTTTTACTCTTCTGACTCACATTCCCGTAATAATAGTGAAAGGAGTGTCCCTGCATGTAGCTGCCTAACACAGCAAGGAGATTGTCTGGACTTGTGCCCTTTGACCCCAAGACCAATTTTTTTCTACAGAAGCAATATAGTAGCAAGGGAAATTGAGTAAGCTTCTCAAAACCTGTGACGATTTAGCTTCCACCAAGCTTGTTTGTTCAGGATATCCTCATTGCCTTTGCAGTAAGAGTGACACTCTCACTGCTTACTGTACAGTCTGTCATACTGTAGTCACCACAAGGTTCAAAATACTGTATGTGAGGTGCTCTTGTTCACTTTTCTTATATTCAGAGACTATTCTTTATATTGTAAAGATGTTAGCTTGATAGTGTTCATAAGCCTTCGGGTGATGGGACCATTTTGGCTCTGTCTAGGTTTGGTAAAATAACAGCAATGTATTATAGATCCAACACTATGGAGAATTATTTGGCACCAAAGTGCTTTACTAAAGGTCTTATGTGTCATTTTTTGTTATTATTCAGGTATTTCAATTTAGACCTTGAGGAGAGATTATTTTAGACAACAGTTTGTGTTAGTTGCCAAAAGATTCAGACAAACATTACAGATTTGAGAGCCTATAATATATTTTAACAGTTGAACTCATGTGTCAAGGACATAGAGGAGGAATCTAATTAGCAGATTTTAAACCCATCTGAAGTGACGGTGCTAACTACTGACCCACCATTAAGTAATTTGGTCAAACACAAAATTGCAGAAATGAGAGTGAGCTAATGCTTTTGGCTTACCAGACTTTCTTCCTAAAAAAGAAAACACACAGTAACAATGCATGTATTAAATTCATGATTGTGCCTCAGTGCATTATAGGTTCAGAATTGGAAAAGGCATTTTCCAGATTTTTATTGCAAAGACACATTTCATAAAATTTTGCTCCATTTCCCAAAACTCAACACACACTAATACGAAACTGCACATTTATCTTCACAATATTAAACATCAGAATGCTTTAAAACCTGTTATTGCAGTGTATAATGGCACTTATGGCTTTCCCTCAAATAGACCTCTTACATGATGTGCATAACATAAAGACACAACACAAGTATACATCTTTACATTTCTAATGCCTAAATGTGCTGTGGAAGTGAAAAATTAAATGTACTGTAATCATCGACTGGACTTGCACCAGACACTATTTGTCCCCCTCCCCATCCCTTCCTCTTCTCTTCTGGTATTTGTGGATCTATTAGTCTAAAACAGGGGTGGGGGACCTTTTTCCTACCGGGGGCCATCTCAGTTTATATTAAGTCTTCCAAGGGCCACACTACATTTATGGACACATATGATGCAACGGTTATAGGTTTTGATAATATGAAAAACCACAATTGTCGCGGTTTCACGATTACTACAAGTGAATTAAACTCCTTCAAA
>NW_024628079.1:0-5078 GCF_008729295.1 Plectropomus leopardus | reverse complement strand
AGCAGAGAGACAGCAGAGAGAGACAGCAGAGAGAGACAGCAGAGAGAGACAGCAGAGAGACAGCAGAGACAGACAGCAGAGAGACAGCAGAGAGAGACAGCAGAGAGAGACAGCAGAGAGAGAGCAGAGACAGACAGCAGAGAGACAGCAGAGAGAGACAGCAGAGAGAGAGCAGAGAGAGACAGCAGAGACAGCAGAGAGAGACAGCAGAGAGAGACCAGAGACAGACAGCAGAGAGACAGCAGAGAGAGACAGCAGAGAGACAGCAGAGACAGACAGCAGAGAGACAGCAGAGAGAGACAGCAGAGAGACAGCAGAGAGAGACAGCAGAGACAGCAGAGAGAGACAGCAGAGAGACAGCAGAGACAGACAGCAGAGAGAGACAGCAGAGACAGGACAGCAGCAGACAGCAGAGAGACAGCAGAGAGACAGCAGAGACAGACAGCAGAGAGAGACCAGAGACAGACAGACTGGATCTGTGAGCCTGTAGATAATCCATCGACCCTCCGATCGCCGCTCCGGTCTCTGCGGACTTCAACTGACCAGCTAACTGATGCTAACGATGCTAAGTTAGCTTTAGATTAGCACTGAGACAACTGATCCAACTGCTAGCTCTTTGACTTTATTTATTTCAGCCGTCAGACTGCAGAGTTAGCTGTTCGTTAGCCTAGCTGTTCGTTAGCCTGCTTGTTAATTAACCTGGATGAAACCTAGCCTGACTATAATTTAGTTGAGTTGAAATCATTTAGCCTGGATATAAATTAGCCTAACTGTCGCTTTATCTACTCGTCCAGCTAGCTTTGCTATGAATTAATTTAGTTTTATTATAATTTTAGCCGACCTGAATGAAGCCTAGCTTGACTGTAACTGTAATAGCCGCTCTATAAATTAGCCCTGCTGTCATTTAGCGTTGTTATAGCTACTATAGCTTAGCTTAGCTCCCGCATAGCTCTGTTTAGCGAGTTAGCTTGGCTGAAACAAAGCCTGAATATGATTTAACCTTATTAAAATTTTGTGACTTAGCCTGATTTTAAGCTAACCGGCTACATCAGCCAAGCTAACTGTAAGCTAAGCTAGCATGGCTGTAATTTAGCCGAAATAAAAACTGGATGACTCAGCGTGATTGTAGGCTAGCTGGCAGTGACTTTGTTTAGCACTAGCATAGCATTGCTCAGATCTAGTACGATAATTCAGCCCATTTGTATCTTAGCTTGATTATAATCTAGCGCTGATTCAGTGTAAGTGTTATTTATCTCAGTTTTCAGTCACCTGGATGCAGTCGGGCTCGGTTTAGTTTGGCTGTAAGAGTAGCTGTGAGTTAGCTTAACTGAAACTCAGGCTGGTTGTGAGTTAGCTTGTTCAAAACAAATTCTGGTTTTAATGTAACCAGGTTCAGTTTGACCAGAAGACGAGCTCAGAGTTTTAACTTAGCATATTATTATCTTAAATAATATCGTTTTTGTGATTGAAGTATAGTTAGTTAGCTGTTATCATTACTGTTGTTGCTGAGGTGAGGTTAGCTCGCTGTTAGCTCCATAAACTTCCTGAAAATGGATCTAGACCAAGAAGAAGCTGAAGTGTTTTTGGACGCTGAGGAGCCGAGTTCTCTGAGACCGGAGGATGAGGAGGAGGAGGAAGAAGGAGAGAAGGAAGAGGAGGAAGAGGAGGAAGAGGAGGAAGAGGAGGAGGATGCTAGCATCTTTAACGCCTGGATGCAGCGGTACAGAGGGGGGGAGCGGCAGAATAAGACAGGAGAAGCCGACGGGGAGGATGGGGAGGCGGAGGGAGGAAGACCTGGAAGCAGGAACAGTTTGGATCCGCCGGTCCGGACGAGGATGGACCGCCGCGCCTCACTGCCGTGTCCGGTAAGTGATCGACAGTAACTTTATCCGCTGAGGTTGGGCTCAGTAATCCTGAATGACTCAAAGTCAGGATCTGTTTGACTTGTAAAGGCTAATTTATTCTCTTTTATGTATGAAAAAAGATCTGTCCGTCTCAAACATCGGAGACTGTCCTCATACCTCCATGTGTCCTCACACTGACGCCGTGCAGAGGCAGCACTGCCAAGGCTGAGCTCACGGGATTCATCCTGTGACCTCAGCCTTGGCATCCCCCTTGGGATCCATCCCAAGTTGGGTATGACCGACTGCCCCGTGTGGAGTTCAAGTATCCAGGGGTGCCTTAGAGTCCGGGTCAGATCAACAGGTGGATTAAACTGTACAGGTGTCATGGTGCAGAGGGAGCTGAGCCTGCCATGAACTCTGGGTAATTTACAAAAGAAAGTGGATCCAGAGAGACTTTCCTTGATAAATTGAGGAACTCTAAGTTTGGAGTAGAACCACTGACCCTTCAGGGGTAGTGGTGGAAACCAGTCTGACCAGTTCACTCCAGTGTATTTAATTAGCTGGGTCCTGATCAGAAACTCCCCGAGGTTAAAGAACAACAGTGCGGTGGAACTTGTGCAGGTCTTGTTAGCTGTTCTTGTTCGGGTCTATATTTAGCAGCATAAGTACCCGGAGTACCACTCGATGGAGGGCGGCTCAGTCTGGTGCTAAAGACAATCATCAGCTCTGCTGAGGCTCTCAGAGACCCGTTTATTTTTGCCAGTGTGAACGTGATCTTTGGATCAACCGGTCACTCTGTTGTCGAGAACTGTCCACCAAAGCTCATTCTGATTAGTATATTCAAAGAGTACAAGTATCTCAGGGTCCTTTTCAAGTATCTCTGGGTCTTTTTCATCTATGGGTCTTGTTAAAGTATCTGGGGTCCTTGTTAAAGTATCCTGGGGTCTTTAAGTATATCATGGCTTTGTTGAAGTATCTGGGGTCCTTGTTTAACTATCTTGGAGTCTTTAACTATCTTGGGGTCTTGTTAAAAGTATTTCAGGGTCTTGTTAAAGTGCTTTTGAGTCTTTAAGTATCTTTGGGTCTTGTTAAAGTATCTTCGGATCTTGTAGAAGTATCTCTGGGTTGGTGGTAGGTGGTGACCAGTTATCCCAGTTATCCCAGTTATCCCAGTTATCTCAGTTATCCCAGTTAACCCAGTGTCTTTCTCTGTGTCCAGGCGACTCTGTCGGCCATGCAGCTGTCTCGTCTCCACTCGTCCACTCGGGCTCCGGTGACGGCGAGGGTCCTGCTGCAGCGCTCCTCCTCCCGCCGCCTCCTGCAGTCACCGCAGGATGTCGCCAGCCCCGCCGTCTCCGAGCGAAGACTGTCGCTCATACCCACAATCCCCGAGGTCACGGGGCCCGAGAAGAGGGGCCAGTTCAGGAGACGTAACGTCATGTCGCTGGTGGGTAACAGGACGAGTTTCGAATATATGGAATAAAAATTTAAATCTACAGAACAAAAGTCAGAATATTTGAAATGAAGCTTAGATATGTAGAATGAAACTTAAATGTATCGAATGAAAGTGTGAAAGTTTTAATATTTGGGAAGAGAGTTTTAATATTTGGTATGAAAGTTTTGATATTTGGGATGAAAGTTTTGATATTTGGGTTTGTGTTTCAGAGCGATGCGTACAGTGTGTGTCTCATCTGTCACAATGATCTGAACGGAGGAACAGGAGGAACCAGAGAGCTGCAGTGTAACCACACCTTCCACAGAGAGGTAACACACACACACACACACACACACACACACACACTGAACACACACAGACACACACACACACACACTTGTTCTACAGTTTTCTACTTTAGCAGAAAGTTTCCATTTTCTATTTATTCTCATCAAATGTTTTCTGTCTGTGTCTCTGTCTGTCCCTGTGTGTCCCTGTGTGTCTCTGTCTGTCCCTGTGTGTCCCTGTGTGTCCCTGTGTGTGTCTGTGTGTGTCTGTGTGTCCCTGTGTGTGTCTGTGTCTCTGTCTGTCCCTGTCTGTCCCTGTCTGTGTCTGTGTGTCCCTGTGTGTCCCTGTGTGTCCCTGTCTGTCCCTGTCTGTCCCTGTGTGTGTCTGTGTCCCTGTGTGTGTCTGTGTGTGTCTGTGTGTGTCTGTGTGTCCCTGTGTGTCCTTGTGTGTGTCTGTGTGTGTCTGTGTCTCTGTCTGTCCCTGTGTGTCCATGTGTCTCTATCTGTCTGTCCCTGTGTGTCTCTGCATGTCCCTGTGTCTGTCTGTGTCCCCCTGTGTCTCTGTGTGTCCTCACCTCAGTGTATCGAGGAGTGGCTGTGGAGGAAGCAGTCGTGTCCCACGTGTCATGTCCAGGTGTCCGTCCCTCAGCCCGTCTACTGGAGCTCCACTCGGGTCAAAGTGCCCTGAACCCACCATGATGTCATTAGCAGGGCTGTGATGTCATCAGGAGGGCCGTGATGTCATCGGCCAATCAGAAGTGGCGCCAACAAACAACCACACTGACCTCAGCTGCTGTTATGAGATCAAAAACATTAATATAAACAATAACAGTAAACACATCACTAAATATATTCATTCAAATATGTTTATTTTCGTTCATTTGTTCATTTTTTAAACGTATCTCATTTTTTATGCTTGTTTGTTTGTTTGTTTGTTTGTTTGTTTGTTTGTTTGTTTGTTTGTTTGTTTGTTGATGTAGCGACGTAATGTTTATGTTCCTGGAAAATATAATAAAGTGTAAATTTACTTTAAAACAAGTTAGTTTATCAATTATTAATCTGTTATCTGACAGGATTGATAAATATGATCAATAATCAGTGATGGTGTTTTATTAGAGATTAACCCTTTCAAACCTGCAGCGACATCACTTTTTAAGGATTTAACCCTTTGAATTCTGAACACATTACTTTGACTTCTTCTTAAAAAAAAGTTCAACAAACTGCAAGAAATTAGTAGATGTAGAAAAATATTTTTTAAAAAGCTAGGGAAAAACATTATTTATAATTATCATCAATACATATTTAACCCTTTGAAACCTGAGCACACAGATTTCTCACAGAAACATTGAATGAAGTCAACAAGCAATTTCACAAGAAAGGATTTTTAAAAAATAACAAAAAATTGATAAAACGAAAATGATTGAAATTAGCACAAAAAAGCAAAGTTAAAAAAATCACATAACTTAAAATATAAAAAATAAATAATAAATAACTTAAAATATAAAATATATA
>NW_024628078.1:0-2283 GCF_008729295.1 Plectropomus leopardus | reverse complement strand
TGTGTGTGTGTGTGTGTGTGTGTGTGTGTGTGTGTGTGTGTGTGTTTAGGCTCACTTACAGCAGAGTCTCAGCAGCACTCCTCCATCGTGTGGGCCACAGAGGACTGAAAGCTTCTTCCTGCACAAAACCATACAGCAGCAGTTAGAATGAGATGAAGTGGAGGCGTGTTTACATTCTGCTATAAAGTTTTTTATGCAT
This sequence comes from Plectropomus leopardus, assembly GCF_008729295.1. Taxonomy (NCBI): domain Eukaryota; kingdom Metazoa; phylum Chordata; class Actinopteri; order Perciformes; family Serranidae; genus Plectropomus; species Plectropomus leopardus. The sequence goes on along the minus strand of NW_024628078.1, from coordinate 2,084 downwards.
CTTGGTGGAAGGCAAAGAGCAGTGGAAAGTTTTCCTGGCTGAGACTCAGGGGGCTGCTGATGCTACACATGAGGCTGCCTCCAGGACACGAGGAAGCCCAGCGGATGTGGGACTGGACTGTCTGGATATCATTAACCCTTTCAAACCTGAGCAAATTTGATGATTTCATGATGATTTAAAAAATTAGCAAGAAATTTGTTTAAAAAACAAACAAACTTGAAAATGTGTCAAATAAATATAATAAAATAAAATAAAGACAAGGTTTAAAAAAAAAAACAACAGACAAAGAAGACCTGGCAAAAAGGGCTTGAAAAATATAATAATTTGGATTAACATATTTTTAAACATGTAATTATAATAATCATTGCTATAGTTTTGCCCCTAGCTCTTTTCTCTCTCTTCCAAGCTTTTTCAAAAAAATAGTTTTCTCAGTCTACTAATTTCTTGCAATTTGTTGAGCATTTCTTAACCTCACAATACTCAGCATATCCAAACACATTAAAAATGCCAATAATATTGCGTTGTGACTTGACCCACTGGCAATTTCTGTCAAAAATAAAGGAAGAAGACAATGAGCAACTTGAGAAGAAATTTCCCAAAAATTAACAAGTAAATAGTTTTTTTAAAAAGTACAGGAAAATTATCTGAAAATTAGAAAATTATTTTTTAAAAATAATTTTAAGAAATCCCTCGCTTTTGTCTTCATCCCAAAACATTTCCCTAGCTTTTTCTTATTTTTCTATTTGAAATCTACCAATTTCTTGCAATTTGTGTGACATTTCTTACCAAGCCGGCCATTGCCTTTGTTACCATGTTTTTAAAAAATCATGGAGCAGTTTGAATCTCTCTTCCTGTCAGTAGCAAAGTCTTTGATATATCAACAAGCAGGAACTATAACTCTTAGCATTTTCTGCAGTTATTATAAGTATTGTTCTTGAGACAACTTGAGATTTGTTTACTTTTTTCACAAAATTGTTGCTGGAAGAAACGGAGGCATTGTGTTTTATTGACTCTACTCTCTCATTGGTTAAGGTCCCACAGACTCTAATGCTGTATGCGTCATAGTAATAATAATAAATGCAAACTAAACACATTTTTAAAAACTTAAAAAATGCTAGTGTTCGGGCTAACTTAAAAATTTAAGTTGACTGAATTTGAGAAGATAAGTTGAAGGCCATTTCGTAATGATTCAACTTGTCTCCTCAGATTAATTCAACTTAAAATCTTAATGCATCCCGGACATTCGTTTTTTTAAGTTAAACAGCATCTTTTAACAGTGTAGAAAGTGGAGCCTTATGATTAAAAAGATTTGATTATTTGGAATTAAAAAGTGCGCTCCTTTGAGGATAGACTCTTGGAGGAAATGTTGCCTTCACCTGATAGTATGTTATCAAAGGACAGACAGGAAATGCAGAGAGACGGAGGGCTGGATGTCAGGCGGGTACGATGCAGTTTACATGGTGGACCCTGGACCACAGTGACTCCACAGGAAGTCTACCAACTGAACAATGTGTCGTTTTCCTCTATAATTAGTATCATAATTCCTCCGTGAAAACCTCGGAAGAATTTATAGTTATGTCACTTCCTTTTTCCGGAAATTAAGAGGAAACAGTGGGACCGAAAAAAAAAAGTGTCACCTACAAGTGACTTCTGCTTTTAACTAGTGAATGCTGGGATGGCCTGCTGCCCCTCTGACCACAAAAAGCATCTAGGTGTATTAATGGGTGGTTTGGACATAAGAATGTGTTCCGATAAGCATCAACACATGGTTTAACCCTTTGCTGAGCGACCACAGGGAGACCTCAGTACCAGCTCAGGATAGAATTGCACTGAAAATTGCAATTTATATACAGTAAAAACCTCTATTGACTCATTTTTAATTTTTGGTCTTTGATTTTCCTTTCATAAACAGATATGAAAAAAACATTTTTATTTAATACTAAAAATTAAATATTTATAACACACCGTTTTTGTTTTTGTGGTCAGAAATTAAAGTAAATAAGAAATAAAATATTAAGAAAACAAAGACGAAAACTTTGGTGCCCATGAATCCAACAATTGATATTATCATTACTATTATTATT
>NW_024628077.1:0-1961 GCF_008729295.1 Plectropomus leopardus | reverse complement strand
CACCTCCTCCTCCTCTCTCCTCCTCCTCCTCTCCTCCTCTCCTCCTCAGTCCTGTTTGGATGCTGCGGAGTCCTCAAGCACGCGCGCGCGTGCACGCAGCAGAGAAACGTGAGCATCAGATCCGCTGATGGGTCGAAAGTGGCTTCACATCATCAGCTTCTGCGAGCAAACTAACAACAAACAAACAAACAGACAAACAAACAAGCAGACAAACAAACAAACAAACAAACAAACAGACAAACAGACAAACAGACAAACAGACAGTATGTTTAGTTGACTGAGTCACAGAGGAGACAAACAACAAGTTACACTGCCCCCTCAAAATAAAAGCACGACGAAAAAACAACTATATTCCTTAAAATAGATTCATTTTATGGACGCAAAATGCGCACGTTTTTACGCAAGAAAAATACGCTATTATCATTATTATTAATATTAGCATTATTATTATTAGTATTGCATTTTTAAAGAATGTGTAATCTTTTCGAGAAGCCGTAAACACTCCGCTGTTGAAGGCCACGAGAAGTGCCTGAAAGCTCCGGAAAAGACAAATAAATAGATATCATGACTTTTTTTTGGTTATTATTATTTATCTGGCCTAGCTCTTTAAGTATTCAACTGTATAATAAACTCTTACTATAAACTACGAACTGATTAAAAAAATCGGCCTCGGGTCACTTTAGTTTTGTGTCGTTTTATCCTATTTTTGTTCTGAAACAACTAAAGCTCAAATCTCTCTTCATAAATTTCAGCTACGTGTCAAAATATAGAAACGTGAGAATAAATCTTTTTAAAATTGTATTTAATGTATTAAAATAACATCACACATGAAAAACGGATAAGCAAATTGGAGCTATTTGAATGTATTTTTTGCGTGAATATATTTCCTTTTCGTGCAGCAGCGCTGAGACTCTAAACGCGCCCCAAAAACCTCCAAACTGAAATAAAATCATTCTTTTTACGCACATTTTAGCTCTTGTTGCTCCGTCTCCATCTACTTTATCTCTGCAGTTATTATTATAATTATTTTTATATTTCTGTGATGAGCAGCTTCCAGAGCTGCACCTCAGCCTATTGAGAGAAATGAAGCCTCAGTTGAGTCTCGTTGTGGAGCTCAAACGGCTCAGAGACGCTTCTGTGTTTCGGTGCGTAAAAACGCAGCTGATCCTCCGACAGAAGCTCATCTCATATCTGTGTTTAATTGAGGAAATCTGTAGTTTTATAGCCAGGTGTTTTTGCCTGTTTGAGGGATTTTTGTGTGCGTGTGTGTCACTTTTTCGCCACTTTGGGTGGAAGCTGGTTTCTGTGTGTGTTGGCAGATTTCCAGGTGATTTTCAAATCATTGAGTCACAAGAAAATCTCCAGAGTGTTGAATTAACTCTGCTGGAGTTTTCTAATCTGCCTCACAATTTAAAAAAAGGTCTGCGCTTCACAGAGAAACGGACCAAAGTTTCTGCTGTTTGTCAGGCCGGACTGTTTCTGTCCTCGTGCAGAGGAAGTCACTCAGACAGACTTTAATGGGTTAAATAAACTCACAGATTTGACTTCAGGTGAAACTGCTGCAGCATCTGTCTGTCAGAAGCTTTTATTTTGTTGAGTTCACAGCAGCATGTTTCATGTTCGTCATGCCTGCAGAGCCGGTGCGCCGCTGGCTGCTTAAGGGACTGTTTGTTATTTATGAGAAGGGAAGCAGTGCTGCAAAAAAAAAAAAAAGGGAGGCACGTCAAATGATTTTTTTAATGCACTGTGGATAAGTTTTTATTTTGGCTAAGGGGAAGGGCGTGCAACTTTAAATGGCTGTATTTTGTATTAATTTAACCGCTAATTTGTAAATTTTGTGGCAGTGTGGCATTTTTTTTATCTTGAAATTTTTTCAGCATTTTTTTTTGCTTCAAACATTTTTGGCGTTTTTAAAGAAAACTTGTTTTGATCATTTTTTCTTTAGTTTTTGGCATTTTTTT
>NW_024628076.1:0-2131 GCF_008729295.1 Plectropomus leopardus | reverse complement strand
AGGCCATTATGTCACTTTCTTGAAAGCCAGACCATAGTGAAGAACTGTGATTTAATATCGCTGAACTAGGAGCTGCTGGCCTTCTGCTGCCTCTATCAGTTAGCTTGTTTGTATTATTTTGTGACTTTGGAGCATAGACAGCATAGATGGGTATCTGAAGCCGTCCATAACTTCCTTGTTGAAATGGGCTGTCTGACAGAAAGGTAAAGCAGTGAAAATACTTTTGATTTAGTGTACCTTTAAGCTAACATCGATTTTTTTTAAGGTGGAAATATATGTATTGTTGCTACCTCTGTCCATAGCAGCAGATTGCTTAGCTTCCATGTCAGACTCCTTCCTGCTTCTCCAAACTGAAGTGTGCCGACTGACATCTACTGAAACACACTAAATAGGGATAAGTACCCCATACACCTCCACTTCAAAAAATCTCAACAATCCCTTAAATCTGACAATACAAACACTTTAAAGAAAGAATGACTGCATGAACACTATCTAGCCTGCCTTCTGTCCATCACAAGCAGAGAGATGTATCTCTCATCTATCGTCTAGCAAAACAAAAATGATACGTACATAAAGACGTTGCGAGTGGTGTTATGTAAGGAAATAATACTTTGCTACAGTACTTTAGTAATTTTTAAATGTATCTGTGCTTCATTTGAGTTTTTATGTCTGTCTTTTATGTCCTGATGAATAAAGAAAGGGGAGGGAAGGAAAAACTGATTTTTATTTTAAAAAATGTTTTCTGTAACTATTTAGTTGTAAAAAAAAAAAAAAAAAAAAAAAAACAACAACAACAACATTTTTTTAAGTGTAATGTACACTTCGTTTTTGAGGTGGAATGTGTTACGGAAAAATAAATGTAATTACTCACAAAATTCTGACTACTTGCTTTTTAATTAGCAGCATTTACTTGTACTTTTTACTTTCAAAACTTTAGTGTAGCCTATTGATATCATAAAATTACTTTTGTTACTTAAGTACATAAAAAAATCAGATACTTTGAGACTTTTACTCAAGTAGGGGAATATTTTCAATAGGCGACTTTGACTTCAACCAATGTTATTTTCTGGTAAGAAATCTGTACTTCTCCTAAAGTATGACTTTTAGGTTCATCCACTACTGCACATGATATAAATAATATGGACAAAATATTAAAAAGATCTCTCAATGCAAAGCAGTAGCACCACAGACTACAGCATCCAAAATTACCACACCTGAACACAACTCTAAAATAGTTTCAGCATAAACTGGCATATTATTGAGTGACTTATTGAAACTCATTGTACAGCACAGCTCAGAAACAACAGCAACAAGACCCTTGAACGGCTTAACATTACAGCACAACAACACATCACGAACAATAAAAAGACGAGGACGACTGAGGAAAGCAAAAATGTGGAAATGCATGCAGAGCCCCAGTCTCTGCTGACTGTGTCTGCATGTGTAGACAGTTTCAAATTATACAAACAAACGTGGCACACTTTAACATCTCACTTACACTGACGTTAAAACGTCAACAAATAAACAGCGCGTCAACAGAAAGAGCAGCAGCGGGTATTTAACCACCTGAAACGCCCCAGGACACAACAGACACACAGAGACATGTTGAGTCACGCCATTTTAAGGTGGCATTATTCTTACCTTAAAGGAGGTCAAGTTGTTCATATCCACGTCATATGATTTCCCAGGGCATTTGGTGTCTCCATTTTCCACTGCTGAGCGCGAGCACGCCACAAAAAAAATCATTCATAGCTTTGTAACCTACACCTAATTTAATTTCCTACACTGAACAACGAGCTTACTTATTTAAATTTAAAAACTTCGTTCAAGTTTGTTTGGACACGTCTACTCTGATTTATCCTCGAACGTCCTCTTCCTTCACAATCTGCCCGTGGCATTAATTTCAAATTCATCTAATTAAAGGACGGAGCTTCACCTGGAGGCCAGGAAGTGACGTCGCGGTGCACGGGGGCGCTGTTCTCCTCATTTGAATAAAATCCAAATTCAGATCCAAATTAATTTATTGACCATACATGCACAAGAACTGATCAAAGTGTTGTACAATGAAAATATAGCAAAAACTATAAAACTACACAAGAAAACACAAAGATGATAATAATAATAATAACAA
>NW_024628075.1:0-3550 GCF_008729295.1 Plectropomus leopardus | reverse complement strand
CTCTGCAGATACGACTGTATCTGCTGTTGTGGCTTCTAAAACGACTTTTATCATGATGGCAATTAAATCAAAAATCAGATCTGCCATCATGATCTTGGTTCCATCATCAGGGGAACCTAGTTTTAACAGTTCCCACTGGTCTGCTGTCATTTTGTTAAAGAAGCACTCAATGTGAGTGCGGACAACAGACCGAGCTTCGGATATGTCCAGTACCTCCTCAAACGCCACTGCTCCCGGTAATGTCGATTCCATGTCTATTGTTGCGGTAGGTATAACTACAGTTAAATATTTTCAGTGCTTGGTAGTTTGTGAAGCTCCTGGCTCTGTTGGCGGGTCAGCTGTTAAACCTACAGGTCAGTTAATGTAAAGAAAGTTAATATTCTGCTGTTTTCGAAATAGCTGGAATCTCCTCTTCAGTCTTCAGCCCTTTCTGTCTGGTGCCCAACAAGCTACTGCAAAATTTCCCTGTAAGAGTTCTTTAAAGGCCTAAACATCAAAGGACAGAATGTTCCATAAGCCCCGCCCCACCGTTACGACACGTTCGATAAGCCACGCCCAGATTCCTTTAATCTCGCACGCTAGCCCCGCCCCCGAACGGTCCATAAGCCACGCCCCTAACTGCGCAATTATTTTTTTTTTAAAAACCCAAAAATATATATTTCAAAATGGTTTTTCAACTTATTTGTAATTAATGAGATGGATAACCGATATTTGGAACGGATGTGCATTTACAATCAAAATTTAAACCTTGCTGTCAATACTTACACAAAACTGTAATTGTCCTGAGCAAATGTTTAATCAAAACTGAAATTTTCAACATAAAATACAAGTTCACAGCAACTTTTGTCATTAAGTAAAAAAAATTTAATTAAAATCATAATAAATAATATTTATCTGTCGACCCCTAATTTTAAAGCCTCTTAGAACCGTAATCACAATAAACTTTCTTAATATGTTTTTAAATACAAAATGTGATAATTATCACCAGGCACCTTTAGATGGAGCCCACTAATCTGATAAGAACTGGTTTAAAAAACCCAAACAGATTAAACGTGGTCCATGTAAACACCTTAAACAAGACCAATCCGTGGCAGAGTTTAAATCTTTTCATAAACTGATCAAAAGAAATTTTGCATCATGTAAACGATGAAGCTGATTCATGTCTGGCTACGTTCTTTCTGCCCGTAAGGGGACGTAACAACATACTTTTCTCAACTTCCAGAAGACCCTTTAAAACATTAACATACAAAGATACATACGTGACTTACCTGTCCGTCCCACATCAAACCGGCTCATCAGCTCTCCTCTTAGTAACCCATTAACCCTTTAAAACTAACTAGATTAACTAGATTTCTTAAAAGAAAAGGAAACATGAAAAGACAATAAACACCTTAAGAAAAAATGACCAAAAAATTTGCAAGAAAATTATTTTTAAGCTAAAAATGAGCCAAAAAAAGGACAAGAGAGGAAAAAAAGAAAACGACCATAGAAAAAAGCTTCAAAATTCAAATAATTCTGTAATTAGAATATTTCTTGCCAAGTTGACCCCTGTCTTTAAAAAAAAATAAAAATAAAAAAAATACTCAGGGTCCAAAGGTTTTCAAACACAACAAAAAAAAAAATGAGTCTGATGTTGATCCGGGCTACAAAGGGTTAATCCATTTGTACCAGTCATTCTGGTGTCTGTCTCCTCTTTTATTCCTTTTTGTCCTTTCTTCTGTTTTCTCCTTTTCTTTTCCATTGTTTTCTATTTTTCTGCCGGTCTGTCTCCCCCTCTCCTCTCTTCCTCCGGTTACCTGACCGAGCGCTCGCGTTACTCCGCCGTGTTAAAACGCCACACATCCTCTCTCCTCATTTGCTTTGATTGATACGCACACACACATCGTCTCTCTCTCTGAAACCGAGTGGCCTTTAGCGGCCCACACATTTTGTTTTATTACTCAGCTCTTTTCAGGGCTGACCTGTGCTGAGAGAGGAGGAGGCGGGAGGAAGAGGAGGGCAGGACGAGGAAGCTGTGAGGGAGGAGGAGAGAGATCGAGAGGGATTTCTGTTCGATTGAAGATGTTTAGCTTTTTAAAAGTGAGCAAATTGTCTTGGTTTCTTTACAAAACATGAGAAGAAGGCAATGAGCAGCTTAAGAAGAAATGACCCAGAAATTTGCAATAAAAAAAAGCGAAAAATACAAAGAAAAATAGCTGAAAATTACCTCAAAAAGTGCTTAAAAAATTATAATAATTTGGTAACAAAATTTAAGGGAGGCAATGAACAACAAAAGAAGAAATGGCCCAAAAATTGACAAGGAATTAGTAAAAACATACAAGAAAGTTATCTGAAATGTTGAGAAAAATTAATAAAAGAACAACAAAAAAGAAAAAGTGCTTAAAAATAATTTTGTACCATAATTTAGGGTAGACAATGAGCAGCAAAAACTCAACAATAAGCAAGAAATTTGATTTGAAGAAAATTATGAATGAAAAAGAAAGTTACATAAAACAGCAACAAAGACAAAAATGCTTTAAAAATAATAATTTTGTAACAATTTTAAATATGTAATCGTGATCAATATAAATGTCTTAGCTTCTCTCCCCGCTCCCCCAGATACTTTCCTGTGCTTTTTACAAAATATTTTTCTACTGATTTCTTGTAATCTATGAAACATTTAGTCGCTCAGTATCTTTTTGTCGTGTTTTTTGAAAGAAATCAATTTCTACAGGGCTCAAAGGTTTAAATACCTGTGACAGCAGCATTAAAAAGGGATGCTGCTTTAGGAAAAGAGAAAGAGGATATTTGTGAAGTGTTCCAGTCGGAGGAAAAGTGTGTTTTCTGGTTCACATCAGGACGAGATCACAGGGATTTCTCCCAGGAAAAAAAGCTTTGTGTGTTTCTGAATTCATTAACGAGATCTGAAGGAGGGAAATAGAGAGAGAGCTCCTGGTCAGTTTTTTTTACCACCTCTGAAAACTGCGTCTCCCAGTTTAGCTCGGAGAGGAGGCAGCTTTGTCCCCCAGAGAGGCTTGTTTACTGTGATTCTGGGTGAGAGCGCGATGACTGCAGGCTGGAGCTGCAGCCAGGACTCCTCTGGCAGCTGATATTCAGGCCACTAAACCCGCCATGTGTTTAAAGACCTCATTAATTTGCTGCGCTCTCTACAAGCCGGTTTTTGTCTGTTTCTCATGTTTTATTGGTGGCATTTCTAAACAGATTTTAGCATCCTGGAAAATCAAAATGAGGTTAAATATCACTGAAGAGTTTCTACAGATGGATGAGGTGGAAAGGCCGGAGTGCAAATAAAGAGAAAACGTTAAGTAAAAGCCGCTTTTAGACCGAGAAGAACCGCAAGAGCCTCGGAACGATTGTAGTTTTTAGCGGGCGATCACACTGAGACGTGTAACTTTGTAACTGTAATAATGACTTAATTTATATAGCACCTTCAAAAACAGAGTTCACAAAGTGCTTTGACAAACATGGCAAAGCAGAAGCGAGGGGAGTTTTTTGCAGAAACATTAATACCGAGCTAAAGCTGGACAAAAGAGAGCAACAATCTGGAGAA
>NW_024628074.1:0-2510 GCF_008729295.1 Plectropomus leopardus | reverse complement strand
ACACTTCATCCTTCAGTTTCTCACGAACATTCAACCTCAGCACATCTGCAGATAAAAGGCTTTCAGTGGACAGGAAGACCTTAAAAACTGTCATCTGAAAATGAACTAAAGCTGTCAGACAGGTGTACTGCAGTAAAAAGTCAAATATTTTCCTGTGAGAATACTCGAGTACACTCTAAGTACCCTGAACATGTACTTTAACTTCTTTACGACATTATGCAGCACCGATGCTGCAGTTTTCAGTCTAACATGTAGAGTCAGAGCTGAATCACAACATGAGCCTGACTGACGAGGACCTGCAGTAACCGAGGCGTCTCAAAACGCCGACCTCTTCCTGTCAGCGTCCCCCGCCGCCTCGCTGATTGGACACCGAGAACACATCGCGCCGAGTCGTCTCTCCCCGGACTGACTTTTTCATCCACTTTGCTTTTCACGGCGCGCTCCAGGAAGCCCAGACAGGCGTGAAATGAGCGACCAGCCGGCAGCAGCGGCGGCGGCGGCGGCGGCGGCCACGCACCGCTGCCTTCAGCAAACAGCTAACAGCCTCGTCTGGACGTCCACTGTCCTCACTCTGGAGACCTGCTGCAGCTATTACCTCCACATGACAGGACTTCAAATAAAACATCATCAAAAGCACGCTGTACTCCACACACACTCAACTTACTTAGGGCCAAATCTGGCCCCCGACAGGGTGCAGAGTGGCCCCCCAACCATTCTCTAATTCACAGCAAAAATAAGGTGAGGGACGCTGTGAACAGACTTTGTCCTTTTACTCTCCATAAGGTGTCAGAGACATAAAACAGCGTCAAAATAACACTTGTTGATCAAAAAAGAGCCAGAGGAGGATCCCCCACACCCCCGACAGAGGACACAGCTGAGACACTGATGTCCTAAAATCATAGAAATGTCCAAAACACGAGAAACTGTCCTGAACTCCTAGAAATGCCCCAAATTATCGAGAAATCTGATAAAATCCTAGACAAATGTCCTAAAAATCCAGAAACATGCTAAAGTCTGATAAATGTCCTCAAATCCTAGAAATGCCCTAAAATCCTAAAACTGTCCTAAAATTATAGACACATCTCAAAATTCAAAAAATGTCCTCAATTCCCGAAAATCTTAGAAATGTCCTTAAATCCTAGAACGGTCCTTAAATCCCAGAAATTGGCTAAAATCTGAGAAATATTCTAAAATCTATAAAATGTCCTAAAGTTCTCGAAACACCCTGAAATCCTAGAAATGTCCTAAAATCCAAAACAAGGCCTAAAATCCTACAAATCTCCTACAATCCTACAAACATCCTCAAATCCAAGAAACGTCCCAAAATCCATGAAACATCCTCAAATCCTAAATATGTTCAAAATCTGAGGAATGTCCTCAAATCCCCAAAACCTTTTAAAATCCTAGATATGTGCTATAATCCTAGAAATATCCTAAAATCCAGGAAATGTCCTAAAATCTGAGAAATGTCTTTCTATCTTGAAACAGTGTTAAAATCAGACAATGTCCTCCAATCCTAGAATCGTCCAAACGTCCTACAGATGTCCTAAAATCCTGAGAGAAAACCGTACTAAAATCTAAGAAATGTCCTAAAATCCTTGAACTGTGTACGGGGCCTCTGTGACCGGCCCCTGGCCTCCTGTCATTTCAAAGCGTTAGACTCTGTGCTCTTGAGCAAAGACTCTGAACCTGCGGCGGTTTAAAGGGAACCTGGAGACGGCTGTGTGATGACATTACAACACACACAGCGTCCCCGTCCCCGTCCTCTCTATACGTTACGTCCTATTAAACCCGGTGATCTGCCTCCGCCGGGCTTTGTAAGACATCAGTTTCCCGCCGTGTGCTGCGGGGAGGAAACTCCGGCGGCGGAGCAGAAAATCCATCGGAGCGTAACGATCCGTCCTGACACGAACATACTGCCGTTACACTCCACACAGCCGCCGCATAATTCCCCTCACAGAGAACAAGTGTCTCATCAGAGGGAGCTGCACGCCCAGCTTCAAGGCTCCCGCTCACTTTTACAGTCGAGTCATTTCGGCGCCGACACCTCCGATGCCCGAGGCGCTCTTTCGCACGCTAAAAAAACGACCTTGTTTCCTGTCGGCACATTAAGACGGCGCGGCTGACGCAGCAGGTCCCACATCAAAGTCACCGCCAAATGAAAAATGGCTTTCTCACCTTGTTAGCTTAAACGTCCACATCACAGCACGCCGCTTTTAACAGGAAGACGCCCCCAGACTACATCCTCGGCTTTTAATTAAAAATCCATCTTATCAATAATACAGAGCCATCGCAGCTTCTCCGCTGGAAACCTGACGTCGACTTCTGGGAGCCGCAGCTCACAAAACACAACCACTGCTTTAACTCTCACCGTTTTACCTGGACGTTCACGGTCAGACTGACCTTTGACCCATGACCGCCAAAATAAAATCAGTTCATCAGTCTGTGTGATTCCAGTGAGGGACGGTGTGCTTTTAATGTGACATTAATGTCATATGAGCTGTAATGTC
>NW_024628073.1:0-1129 GCF_008729295.1 Plectropomus leopardus | reverse complement strand
GAAAGCAGCAAAAGAAAGCTGATGTTGATCCAGGTTTCAAAGGGTTAATGGAGGTGTTGGACTAAGGAGCTGGCTGAATGGACATGTGCTCTGGCTCCATCTTGTGGTCTGACATTGTATGCTGTAACATATTGTACGCATGCTGAGAATGCTAATCTAAGGGTGTTACAGGGAAAAACATTGATAGCTTCAATATGAAAACAACATAAATGTTATTTTGACCAGCTTGGCCAGACTGGATTGTACAATGACTCATCTAGATGGATAAAAATATTTTTTGCAGAGAAAACATTTTAGTAAACGTGCAAGCGTCCATCCTGCTGACGTGTGCATAAGCAAGATGCTGAAGCCCCTTCCACCTGCACGGCTGCGGTTTTAAAGCAGACCTCGACCTTTGACCTCCCTGGGAAGAAGATGTAAGAAAACTGTAATAGTAATCAGGATGCTTTTTATTTTTTGTTGATTTTTTCTTGCAGTTGTAGGTGCTGATTGAGCCCTGCACTGATGGATGCACAAGAACTTTACCATGCTGCCTCTCAGAGAGTCAACAGGAGCAACAGATGGTGTATGAATGTTTTTCTTAATTCCAGTGAAATCGCTATCAGATACAGAGATGACAAAACATCTACACACCCACTGGATTCATGTTTTTTTCAAGTCATTTTACACGAGACCTTTACCTGGTACACATGCATAGTATTTATTTCAGGACAAAAACTGCAATCCGCATAAGTACATTATAACACTGTAATCATTGAGCCCTGATGCAAACTTTGTTAAGTTCATTAAGATTCTGCCAAGGCCCAAATCTAAATTTTATTAATCTAGTCTAATTTGGGTATGTGCAGGTTGTATGACAGTGTTCAGACATGTTACATGACAGAAAAAAAGTTACCGTAAAACCCTTTGGTCATTATGCAGTCATTTGAATGTGGAATTCAGCTCCTGTAGAGTAGTGAAGACATGGGACTTGAAGGTATTTAGGGGTCCCTGAACCACACTCTAAAGCCCATACATACAGATACAAGACATAACTCTCAGGATGACTTTTTTTTTTGTTGGCCAACCCAAAAGCTAACCTCGCCCTGGTTCCCTTGTCACAAAGCCAAGGATTTTTCCATTGAATTTT
>NW_024628072.1:0-2048 GCF_008729295.1 Plectropomus leopardus | reverse complement strand
ATATATTATTTGTTAGGTTATACTTTTATTTCTATTTATTTATTTTACATTTGATCAACTATTAAGAGTATTTTTAAAAATGTATTATTAATTTATTTTACCTGTGGTTAACATTATATTCATTTTTCGTGTTTGTGCGTGTGGAGGGGGTTGGGGACTTTGGTTTTAGTGTATGAAGCACTTTGTGTTACAGTGTTGATTGTATGAACAGTGCTATATATAAAATCTGATTGATTGATTGATAAGACGTATTTCATTCTTGGCTCATATAATGTCGCTCGTATTTAACCCCCCCCCCCTTTCATGTGGCTTTAGTGGCTGGATAGAAAAGCCCAGAGTTGACTGAGCTGGTCGATAACCAGCTTTGTACCGATCATCCAGGCGCCTAATGTTACGGTAAATTAAGCAGGATAACTTAAAGATACTGAGTATTTTCAGGTGGCTTTGTGATCTAGCTCTAGAAAAACAAAACAAACAAAAACATTTTTTTTAACCTCCAGTCTTACCACAGTTAGTCCTGATCGCTGCTTTGTCCAGTTTGGTCATGATGTCCTCCTCCAAACCAGAGAGATGAAACACACAGTCGTACCTGCTCCAGTCTTCAGGTGCGACTGACGAAACATCCAGATCAATGCTCATCTGGAAGGATCCATCGTGGTTGGGGAGGATCTCTCCGAGGTCCACGTCCTCGTGAATCTCCTCTCCGTCTTTCCTCCAGAACATCATGGCTCTGTCGGGGTAGAAACCTGTAGCGTGGCAGCTGACTGGAGAGGACGGAGACTTCTGGAGGAGAGACACTGAGGGGAGGTCTGCAGAGAGACAGAGAGAGAGAATGAAAAAAAGAAAAAGTAGGTGGTGTGTCTCCTTTAGTGCACCAGATTTAGTGATTTTACCTGTTCTCAGCAGAGAGCTTTTCCCATAGTCGACATACATCTTCAGCCACTCGGGGCAAATCTGAGTGAGATAAATCTCATTGTAATTTGTTCTGGAGTTATCAGCATCCCATGTCTGTTTGGTGACGACAAACTGTTGTTTCGTAGTGATCCATGCCAATATCTTCAGGCTGAACGACAGGAAGTCCTCTCCATCGTAACCGTAGTTCATGAAACCATTAACCTCTCCGGTCTCATCGTCCCACTCACAGCCACTCATCCTCTGGAAAATGTGGGCACCTGGGAGACAGAGACACAAATGGAGACTCTGTTACAAATTATGGACAGCAGGACTGTGATCCTAAAAATGCCCTGCTGTGGTCTTGTGATGAGCTCATGACTCCAGAGCAGATTCAAAAGCCTTTTTCTTTATATTATTGATGCACCGATCAGCCAGAACATTAAAACCACTCACATCGTCTAAATAATGGAAATTAAAACATGTATTTAACACAAAAAGTGAGTAATCGTGAGGACCTTTTAGGGCTGGGCGTTATGGAAAACAGTCCTATCACGATAACAAAGACAATACCAATGTTAAATAAATGTTCATTTAAGCTGAGCAATTCCGTGTTTTATCTGCTATCATTATTCAACGGTTATATTTTATCAGATGCAAAAACAAAAATATATCAGCATTATCACTGAACACAAGTGTGTGTATGTGTTGGAGTGTGTGCATGTCGCAAATGCAGACTATGTTTGCATCTTCACAACAAACGAAAAAAATAACATTTTTGCAGAAAAAATTGAACATAATACCTCCAGTCTGGTTTAAGCGCTGCATCACCGTGTCCATAGTGTCTCTGAAGGTGTGCTGGTTCCCCAAACAGCTGCCAACGTACCACTCAAAGTGCTTAGGTTTCTCTTCGAAAATTCTTGACAACCAGTCTGTTTTGGCCTCTGGGGTCGGTCTGTTACTGTCGCAGTAACCCATGGGAACTTCATCAACCATCGCCACACCGAAAAACTCCGGGATGCCTCTGAGTCCGTAAGTAGATGTGAGCACATACTTCAGGGAGTGTTTCACTGTGGGAACCGAACATTTTTGAGTTAGGGTCTTTGTTGGTACACTCCATTACGTCCCTTAGCTCTAACATTATATATATATATATA
>NW_024628071.1:0-3958 GCF_008729295.1 Plectropomus leopardus | reverse complement strand
TCAATACAATTAAAAAACTGAAGTGATGTTTTCCCTCTCTCCTCTCCTCTTCCATTTCTTCTTTTCTCCTTCATACTTTACTTTTACCACTTCTCTTCCCACAATATCTCGATGTCTTCCTTTTTTTCAAAATCTCTCTTACTCTGCTTCTTCTTTTTTATATCACACTTCCTCTCAACATCACTCTGCACGTTCCTCTATTTTCCTCTTTTGTTTTCCTTTTTTTCCCATCCTGTTTCTTGTTTCTTCTTTTGTACTTTTTCTCCTTCGTTTCCTGCTCCATATGCTTATTTTCGTGCTGCCAAAAATAATGTAGTTTACTGCAGCTGCAGTTGATGATAACGGTCGTTATCTCTTCTTTTTTCGATCTTATCAGTGGTTTGTTGTATAAAATATCAGCACGTGTGTCGGTCTAACACACCCGATGATTTCTGCCGTCTGTTTAACCATCAAAACGACCGATTTGTCGTCACCACAAACACAAACCCCGTCGGCTCTGATGTGGCGCCGACACGGTTACTGTTAACACCAAACACTGATGACTGATTTATTGATCATCAGCCGGCTGCTGTGTGTGCTGATTTTTAATCATTTCTCCCAATTTTCTGTCTCCCTGACAGATTCCAGATGAGTTCGACAAAGGTGAGTGTGAACGCACTGATATCACTTAGTGTGTGTGTGTGTGTGTGTGTGTGTGTGTGTGTGTGTGTGTGTGTGTCTGTCTGTCTGTCTGATTGTGTGTGTGTTTGTGTGTGTGTGCTGTATTCTTTGTGTCAAGGTCCAGATGAGTCCTCCTCCTGAACATGTGTTTTTATTTACACCCTGGCAGCATCGTGTGTGTGTGTGTGTGTGTGTGTGTGTGTGTGTGTGTGTGTGTGTGTGTGTGTGTGTGTGTGTGTGTGTGTGTTTGAATGATGAATCACTCCGCAGGGCCTCGGTGGCACTGCCAACTGCTACCAACCAAACACATGTCCCCGTCCCATCAGTCATCCCCCCCAAAACTTCCCGTCTGACCGCCCACAAACACAAAACACACACATGCATTTTGCATTCTGGTTATTCAGCCGGAGAAAGACTCAGCTGAGCTCAGAGGTCACTCAGAGTTTAATATGAAAAATAATAATGAAAAACACAGTGTCCCAAAATGTCCTCAGACTCATAACAAGTCTCAGCTTGTTGGAAAGTTTCTCTTTTTGTTGTTAAAAATTGTGACTTAACGTATTCAAGATATTAAAAAAACACATTTGAGACAAAAGTTCAAACAATATTTGTGTGTGCAGATAATTAATATTATATTTATAGTTATTCTAATTATATAGACTTTATTTTAACAATGTCTACTGAGGACTCAGACTTAACGTTGCTGCCAAAATGACGCCAGTTTTCTCTGATTTGTCTTAAACGTGGTCGTGATGTTCGACATCAGCGCCAAATTCCACAAACAAAACTGTCATTTTTAGACACTGAGTTATTATTAAGTTAACTAATGCAGCCGACGACGGTCGATCACATCGATCTGCTGCAATTTGACTCCCGTTTAAACGAGTTTTGATCACCCGCTGCTACCAATAATCACTTGATCAATAACTCTCTCTCCCAGAGGTGCAGTCTGTCTCCCTCCGCCTGAATACGTCCCTCCATCCGTCACAAAACGTTCTCCGAGGTCCACTTACAAAAATCCATCTTCTCATCCCCTCCCACTGTGTCTCTAACTTTATTACCGCCTCTCCTCTCTGTTCGTGTCTTTTCATCTTCCTGTCTGTCTCTATCCGTCTGTCCATCTGTCTCCATCTCTGTCCCGCTCTCTGGCTCCCTGAGGTCCTCAGCTCATAAAGCTGATGTGTTGTTTACAGCAGGCGGCTTGTCGGTTTTCACTAACGCTGAGGCTGAAATTAAAACGGCAAAAAAGTGAATGAAGTCTGGTGAGGACGGACGGAGAGAGGAGAGGACGGGTTGATGATCGCTGTTCGTACAGACGTGAAAAACCTGGAAATGTTACGGAATTTGCAAATACCAATTTTCAAGCCTTGAAAAAGTTTTGGAAAAAAAGTCATGGAAATCTGTTGTACAAACCTGTACAATAACACATTATAAAGTAAATGACAACTGGAAATTATGAATGTAATTAATATTTTTAAGGATATAAAATATTTTAAATAAATACAAAATATTTTCTTCAGAAATTATTTAAAAAACTTTCCAAAATGATTTTTTCAAAAAACACCAAAAATTTAAAACGCAAATACATTTTAAAAAATGTGTTGTTTTTTTAAAATTGCCAAATATTAGGAAAAAACAACATATGTTTTTAAAAATGGCCAAAACCTTTTCTTTAAAAACCACAAAATATTTTTAAATAAAAAATATGTTTTCATCAAAGTTTGCCAAAATTAAATAATAATGTGGCCAAATTTTTTCTTTAAAAAGTCATCAACAATTTTCAAAGAAAAAAAAACGTTCCAAATGTTTTTTCGCAAAAAAACACCAAAGGTTTTTCTGTAAATATTGCCAAAGGTTTTAAAAATTGCCATAAAAAAAATCACCAGAAAAAAAAAAAAATCAGCTAAAACTTGACTCAGAGTAAAAGGAAAAGTCATGGAAATGTAATGGTAAAAATGTGTATGAACCCTGGATGTGTAGCTGGACGAATGGATTGATTGATGAACTGAAGGGGGGATGTGGGCGTTATTGATGAAGGAATTATTGGTATCAGCAGGCGATCAGGATTCGTTTAAACAGGAGAGCTGTGTCGCTGCAGATCGACCTGATGTCAGCCTCACAGCTGTCGCTCACACACGCTGCAATGGTTAATTAAACCAGCCTCCCACACTGTAGTTTAATCTGACTCAGTCCACATAACACCTTCCTTCATGTGGATTAATCCGCCTCTGAAAATAGTCCCCAACAAAGGCACTATTTCCTCCTTTTTGTTTGCGTAAAATAAGGCAAGCTTTATTTGTGTAACACATTTCATACAACAGGGCAATTTAAAGTGCGTAATAGAGCAATAAAACATAACAAAAGATACAGATTTATAATGAAAGAGATAAGATATAAAAGGTAAAATCTGTTACGAAATGATTAAAAAATAAAATAAAGTCAAATTAAAAATAGCAAAAGTGCAGACAAAAGGTGCAAAGATAAAAATATCATTAAAAATGATTTTAAATCAAGTGATCATCTGTTTTTTAACTGTGTTCTCAATCGTAAAGGTTTGGTGCAAACTGAATATGTTGTTTTGGGTTTTGAATATTTTGGTTGGACAAAACAAGGTGTTGATGATGCAGGGCGACATGTAGATGCCCAGTGAAAGAAAATTAAAAAATGACAGTTATACTTTAACACTTTGAAACCTGATCGACATCACTTTTCTTGTGCTGGGTTCAGTTTTTGAAAGAAATCAAGCCAGTCAGCCAGCTCAGGTCTCAAAGGGTTAAGTTAAATCTTAATTCGGATGCTCTTCAGTTTTTGATGAGTTTCACGTAAATGGATGCATGTAAAGTGTATACATAGAAAACTGTCTTTAGGATTTTGTATCAAAGATAGAGATGATATAAATATTACGCGTCACGTTTACACGCTTATACATCGTGTCGGCGTTGAATGACGACCTCACATGTTCGTTACGTCACGTATTGATTTCTCTGAGAGCTGATGGATGTAATTGATATATGATTATTACCTGCTGACTTGTACACGGTTCACATTTAAACGCCCCTCTGTAACATTTCCCATCAGCCCTCTTCACAGGGCCAGTCATGACCTGAGGGACCTTTCAGGGACCTCTTAGGGACCCGAGGGGCCGGGGGCCAAATATTCCCTGATGAGCTTAGGGACCGGGGTAAAAGTTCATGATCCCTCAGGGAGCAAAGACGGGGAATCTCTGCTCCTTCTTTACTCCATCCCTCCCAATCTTTTGCTCCTTTTCATCTTCATCCCTCTCCTCCTCCTCCTCCTC
>NW_024628070.1:0-4525 GCF_008729295.1 Plectropomus leopardus | reverse complement strand
GTGTGTGTGTGTGTGTTTGAAAATGTGTGTGTGTCTGTGTGTTTACTGCCGGCGAAGTTATGAAAGCATGTGTGTACATTCGTGCGTTGATTTGCAGATGTTGGCATGTGAGCTTTTAGCATGTAAGAATCTGAAAAGGGAGACAGAGAGAGGAGGTGAATAAGACATTCCTAAGATGGAGGAGGAGGGGGGGAGGAGATGCAGGGAGCCAGTGGTTAGTTAGTGGTTAGAAACTAAGAGGAGAAAAATGAACGTCTGGTCCAGGGCTGGGCCCAGAAACGATACCACAGCCAGCCGACGGGCCAAGCGAGAGGAGAGGAGAAAATACAGTCCGAGAGAGATATATAACAGAGGAGAACCAGGGGAGGCCTCCGTCTCCACCACCACCTCCTGCCCTCCTCCCATATGAGGCCTGCTAACTCCTGCCTCTGCCGCAGGGGAGAAAAACGGGGGAGTGCTGCTTTTATAACTGAGCTGAACCCGCTGAACCCATCATGTGCAAACAGCAGGCGAAGTATGGAGACAACAGAGCGCCGGGGCCAGCTGCCACACAGGGGGCTTCAGCGGGGGGTCTCAGGTTGAGGGCTGGAGGTACGAGGAGGAGCAAAGTGATGGAGGAGGAGGTGGAGAGTCATTGCAGATCTCCGTCTACACCATATTCAGATATGTCAAGCATCAGTTTGGGTTGGGGTCTTTCTTTCCTTCACTTATCTCTTTGAAACCTGGATTAACATCAGTTTTCAGACACTTTCACAAGCTATTTGACCTTCTGAGGCATGAGCTTATTGGTTTGATTTCTTTCCTGTCTTACGTTTTCCTTCCTTTTCGTCCTTCTTTCTCTGTAATTCCTTTTTTTCTCTGCCTAATTTTCTTTACTTTTTCCTCCTTACTGCCCTCCCCATTACAATTCAAGACGAATATTCGGCCGTACATGTTTGCACTGGCCTTTGGTTCCAGTTTTTTTCTGTTTTAGATTTGCACACACATAATATTTCTTTATAATTTCCTCTGCCATTTTTTGTTGTTATCGTGCCAACTTCACTTTTAACTATTGTTTGTGTGCCCTTCACTTCAATTTGTTCAGCACTTTGGTCTACTCCGGTTGTTTTTAAACATGCTTTTTAAATATACTTGATTTGATTTGACTTAATTTGATTTCTTCTTTCTTCCTGGCTTTGGTTGCTTCCTATTTTTCTGTGCTTATTCAACTTTGTTCTCATCACTCATCACTATTTTTTTGTTTTTAACAACTGCTTGTTTAATATCTTTTTTTTTTAACTGCTCTTCACATCCTAGATTACTTTTTACAATTGACAGTTTTTCTTCCACTTTTATTTCACTTTTTTCTTTCCTTCTTTGGCTTCCTTCCTTTGCTCTCAGCTTCAATCTTCCTTTTACTTTTTTGGCTACCTTTCTTTCACTCTTTTTTTTGCCTTCTGTTATGCCTTTTTTTAACTTATTTTTCTTTCATCTATTCCATCTTGCTGTCTTTCTAATTTTGTTTGTCATTTAGTTTTGTTTGATCCCCATTTTTTCGTTGCTTTCTCCACTTAGTCTCCACTTCTTTTTCATTCCATTTCATTACTTCTTTAACATTTTTTAATCATTCTTTTCACCATTTACTGTTTATCCTTTGTTCCTTTTGTCATTTTTCTAACCCTTCCTTCACTTATTCTTTCTTTTCTTTACAATTTTCCTAGTTTTTCTCTCTCAATTGTTTTCTCACACTTTCTGTCACGTTTTCTGACATTCCTTCTTTCAACCATAGTTTGAATTCTTAACTTTTTTCTTCACTTCGTACACTTGTGAACTTTTTTTTGTCTTATATTACTTCATTGAACTTTGATTCCTTGTTCTTCCATCTTTTCATTCCTTGAGTCCTACTCCTGCTATTTTTTGTTTAACCCATTCTTTAAGCATTTTCAAAGATAGAGACATAGCAGAAAGCAAGGTGTCTCTGGCTGGTCTTAAACTGGAGACATTACATTTGATTGGCGCCATAAACCTCCAGGACACCAGGGCATCGTCTTTCATTTCTTTATTTTGCCCTTTTTCTTTGCTTACTTCACTTCTTGTTGTTCCTCCTTCACTTTCTTTTGCCTCCGTCGCTTTCTTTGGCCATGCTTCCCCTTGCCTCCTTCAGCCACTTCTTTTTCTCCTAAACATCTTTCTTTCTTTCTTTCTCCTTTTTTAATTCACCGACTTTCATCTTACCTTCACTTTCTTCTCACTCTTTTAATTCCATCAGAATTTCCCCGCAGTTTCCATCACTCTTAACTTAGTTTCTCTCTCCTTTGCTTCCTTTTACACACTATTTTAACACTCATGGATACATACACACACACATACACACTCATATATGCCATATATATGAGCAACACTCCCACCCTGTAGCAGACAGTGTGGGTGGAAGTGGGGCTGTAAGGCAGACGCACCCAACAACAACAGGAAAGGAGTTTGCTTGGCTCTGGGCCTTTTTTCAAAAAAATCCATCCACACGCGTCTGTCCAACCTTTAGAGCACAGCATGATGCAACAAGGCTGCAACCTGCATATCGCTGCCGTCACGCAAAAACCCCACATTCTTTAGAAAAGTCTTCACCCTGACCAATAAGATGCACCTCAGAAAACTAAGGAAGGGGTTCGTGTGGAGTCGACACACCCGTGGATCACTCCCTAAGTCTGTCCTGCCTCTTGGGGACCCCAAGAGTGTCAGTCTAATTGAATGCATGAAACTCAGTGCAGCTGGAGTTAAGATGTTTTTCTAATGTGGAGGCGTATCATTCTTTAGGGAGGATGAGGAGCCGTGATCACTGATGGGCAGTCATGTCATGGGGGTGGAGGACTTGTAGGATTAGACGACCCAAATTGCTGGAAGGAAAACAGGGGAAGTAAAGGTCTTGTTTCCACCATGTTTTATGTGGGAGTTTATAAATCAGCTTAAGGATTTTAAACTCACACAGTGAGTTTACCGAACTTTTATACCAGTTCCTGTGGGGCCTTGTGGTCAGAAAGACTATCTCATTCTCTAAAGTCCCACTTAAGATCACTGCATAATTGCTATATTGTCCATTAATGCCACAGACAGATCCTAATACCTGACCAACAAAATACATTGCTTGCTTGTCAGTGCAAAATGTCCCAATAAGGGCATTTTGTTGATGTGGTACCCAAACACACAGGACAGACTAGCAGGACTTTTTTCAAGTTGAGGTAACTAAAAGCACTTAGGTGAGGTTTTGGAAAGATTTTACTTAAGGTTTAAACAACACAATTGGGTGCTGGGCTGCATCCAGCTGCACAATATGAAAAAAAATTTAAAAATCAGATTGCAGTTATTTGGACAGATATTGCAACTGCAATATGAGTCACAATTTTAGCAGTAATGGTTATTTTTGCATTTTATTTTCAGGGAAAACAATTAGAAAAAAGTGATTATAATAATAAAGTAAATAATTCAGTAAAGAACTTTTTGATTGTGATAATTTGTTTTTTTTTTTCCAAAGTAACAGGACAGTAACTTTCCGAAACCAACAATCTGACAAGTATGATCGCATCACACAAAAAATGGTCAGACATAAGTGTGAAAGTATAGGCAAGATTTACACATTTCTCACAGGCTGACTTTTTTAGTTCTTCAAACAACTTTTCTCAAATATCACTGAGTTAGAAGAAGAGGAGAATGCAACGAGAGGCTACAACTAGCAGTTATTTTCCATTATTGATTAATTAATGAGTCAACAAAATGTCAGAAAATAAATTTCCTTAAATGCAAGGTGATATTTCCAAATGTCTTGTATTGTCTGTTAGTAGTCCAAAAGTCAATGACACCAGTTTGCAATCAAATTAACCAAGAAA
The DNA here is from genome assembly GCF_008729295.1 of Plectropomus leopardus. Classification (NCBI taxonomy): domain Eukaryota; kingdom Metazoa; phylum Chordata; class Actinopteri; order Perciformes; family Serranidae; genus Plectropomus; species Plectropomus leopardus. The sequence continues at coordinate 668 of NW_024628070.1, read as the reverse complement.
AAGCAGCTAATCTTTAAGTTTTAGAGGCTGTAACCATCAAATACTACATTTTGTCAGAAATAAATACTGAAACAATCATCAGTTATCAAAAGTAAAGTTTTTTTTCAAGACAAATCATTTAATGATATACATGCAGTTCATGGAATATATGCCATCATATTATTCACATACTGGCCCAGTACCAATCAAAATAAAATGTATTTATATACAGTATAGAAGCAGAAAAACTGAGAACCCAGGATAGAACCCTGAGGAACTCCATATTGCCAAAGATGAGGTAGCAAATATATCTTAGTTCTGAAATAACATTTGAGGCAAATCACAACTAAGACAGGGAAAAGAACTCCCCAGATGACTTGTACCAACTTCAGATAACTATCATCGACACTAACAGATGTTCAGACAATTCGTACAGTTTTTACATTCAATAACTTTTAGTGAATGTGGACTCGAAAACTTGCACGGGTAGGTTTTGCACTCAGCTTTGTGAGTACAGCTTTCTGTACATTACACAGATACACATACTAACTTTACAAACCTTTTTTGATTCACATTTTCAAGGTTTTTCAGATAGAAAAAAAAATTTCTATTAATGTTAAAATTAAGAAGTCCCCATAAAAGCAGGCTATGCAATGACATTTGTCTGGTGATGTCAGTTAAAAGTTGCA
>NW_024628069.1:0-2739 GCF_008729295.1 Plectropomus leopardus | reverse complement strand
GTGAGCAACTGCATTGAATGCGAGCGATTGGATAGGCTGTCACAGCTGTCAATCACGGCAAAAGCCCTCTCTTGTATAACTCATTAAAACTGAAGTTATCATAAAAACAAACACTTGAACAAACATCAGGGTGATGAGAACTACCTTCAGTGAGAGAAACCATCTTTGGGCGTTGAGTTTTTAGTTTGGTCCATTTGCTAACATGTAGGGGCGGGCTTTATGAGCAATACTGCAGACAGACACCAGGGGGCGATCCAGATTGAAAAGTTACACTGTGGGAAGCGTCCCATAAGAATTCTCAGGCTCCTTATTTTACATTGTCACCTGCAGCGTTATTACCTGATGCTGTCCTTCAGCGTTTCATAGACACAAAACCGGTTCGGTCCGGCTACGTTCTCAAGTGACGCCGTTGTTGTGCGTTGAATGGGGAGCTGCCAGCAGTCCACCAGCATAAAAAAACACCACCGATTCTCGTCTGATGCCACTGAGCTGCATCCCTGTTGGATGCAAATGTTTTTGCTTTTCACGCTCTCACAAAAGCACTGACAGAGCGGACGTATGAGACGAGTTTTGAGTAAGAACGGGGTGGCACCCCAAAGGGTTTGATATAAAATCGGGTTATAGCCACTTTTAGAAAGATCCACCTAAAAACTACAAAATCAGTCTAATGGACGCTGTATTGAGAGTGTTTTCGACATGAAGTTTCATTTCAACACTTTCTGAACCAAACAGCTGAGCGGCTGCGGATGAGAAATGTAGTGCCAAAGGAAAAGGCTGTGTGACGGCGTGGTGAAGCCGTGAAAATAATCTAAGTATTGCAAAAAAACTGCATGTACACGCTAATTTGGTGGGAAAGGGGTGTAAGTTGGGAGTTTTTTAGTGGTTTTGGTGCCTTTCGATTTATTTTAGGATTTATTGTTGTGGTCTGCAGTGTTTTGTTGCGGTTTTTAGGTGGAATGACATGTTTTCTTGAAACGGTTGGCGGCAGCCTTTGAGGTGCGTTTTGTTCCATTTGGTGGGCGTGTCAGACGCGTGTCCCAGCCAGCAGCAATGTGCATTTTAACCACATTTTTTGAAAAATTTACTCACTATACATACAATTTTTGTTTTTATTTCAATCTTGTTTTGTTTCGTCTGATCTACTACCCTCCTGTCCATTCTTGTCCAGTCTAGTCTCATCCAGTCCAGTCTTGTTTGTGCAGTCTAGTCTGGTCCAGTCTTGTTTGTTTAGTCTAGTCTTGTCCAGTCTAGTCTCGTCTAGTCTAGCCTTGTGCAGTCTAGTCTCTTCCAGTCTTGTCATGTCCAGTCTTGTCATGTCCAGTCTTGTCATGTCCAGTCTATTCTCATCCAGTCTCGTCTTGTCTCGCCTTCCTACGCCATGCCACGCCTTGTCTCGTCCTGTTTCGTCCTGTCTTGTCCAGTCTTATCATGTCCTGTCGTTTTTCTTCTCATCTCATCTTGTCCTGTCCCGTCCTGTATCGTCCTGTCCCACTCCGTTCCGACCCCTAATCTTTAATACTTGTGATTTTAAGGTGAGCTCTCAGGGCCCCGAAAGTGTGTAACGAGGTGCTGTGATTGGACGAGAGGAATTTAGATAAATGAGTCGTTGCTACAAACCGGCACCTTGAAAAGTTCCACCTTCTCGTCTGCTGCGTCCTCCTCTTCATCTCTCCTCTGTCCGCTGTGACCTTTGACCTCCTCTCTGTGGTCTTAAATCAAACCTCCTCTCAGCGCCGGGTGTTGATCCGAGCGCTCCTCCTGCTGTTTATAACTCTTATCAGCTGATCTGATTGAAGAGTAAAATGTAAATGTGAGCGCTGATGTGAGCACGCCTCTCTACTCGCAATTTGGAAAAAAAAAATCAATCTGCACTTTCACCATCAGAAAGTTCCTCTTGAAAACTCCTCGAAGGCACGGCAATCTCTGAAATCACTGTGCTTCTGCTGCACCAAATCAGTCTGATTAATTAGTTCTGCTGACAGCTCCACGGCTAATGTTCACCGTTTGTCACGTTTAACGAGCTGCAGAGGAAAAGTTTTTAATACGTTTCTGAGATCAACAGCAGCAGTCGATTCATTAACTTTTAAAATGTGTTTTTTTTAATTGTTTGGTTAAAATGTTTGTCACATCAGATAAAAAATGAATATTCTCACATATCAAAGACTGAACTTACAGAAAAAGGTCTGACAGAATTAAACACGTGTTGTGTTTGTAGATGATTTAAAGACATCTTAGTTTTTCTTATATTAATTAAATTTCCTCCCTTCTTCTTGTAGTTGAGAGCTTTTTGATTGGGAGGCTCTGCAGATGTTTCCTAGCAACTGACTGATACTTAATCAAAGTCTTTTTTATTTATTAGGACATTTCTTTAGTTTTAATGATGCAGCTTAGTTTGAATCTCTGTCTGTCTGTCTGTGTCTGTCCAAGAACATCTCGAGGCTCGTTTATTCGATGTATTTCTGAGGACCCAAAGACATGCACAATCTGAAAATGTGACTTTTTTAACCCTTTAAGGGCTCGCTTTAATATCACACTCTCCGGAGACACTGATATCGCTCTGCACACAAAATGAGCTTTACAAAATCAAGCTCTAAAAAATAACATACATTAATATTATTTTCTACTTTGAAGGAGTTCATGTTTTTAACCAGCATAGATAGATATCAAAATTGAATTAATTTTAAGATTTAATCCTTTTAATGTCAGGTTCTTGTAATGATGCCACTATGTTTTGAGATG
>NW_024628068.1:0-4402 GCF_008729295.1 Plectropomus leopardus | reverse complement strand
CAAAAGAGCAAGGCTATAGTATGGCAAAAATGTCAAAAAATGACATGTCCCAAAAACAGCAGAAAACAGATGAAAGTTGCATTAAATAGTGTGCTGAAACACGCCATAGCATTCAATTTTCCAAAAATGACCAAAAACACCACAATAATGCATGTTGAAAAAATGACCCAAAAAGCAAGGCTATAGTATGGCAAAAATGTCAAAAAATGACATTTCCCAAAAACAGCTGAAAACAGCTGAAAACTACACGAAATAGTTTGCTGAGACACGCTATAGCATTGAATTTTTCAAAAACAGCCAAAAACACCATAATAATGCATGTTGACAAAATTATGTAAAAAGGAAGGTTATCGTATGGCAAAAATTTCAAAAAATGACATGTCCCAAAAACAGCTGAAAATAGCCTCAGAAGTAGTTGTTTGAGCATTCACTGACAGCCTCGCAGCAGAATGAGGAAATATCCACACAAATATGACACCCGAAGCAGAAGGAGAAAGGTTCTTCTCAACCATCAACCCAAGGCCAGCCAACGAGAAGATAGTTATTACCCAGCGGAGCTGCAGATAAAGAGGGACAGCAAATCATTGTCTGTGCATTTTAGTTCTTTTTGTGCTGTTGCCTGTCTAAGACTTTGTGTTAGATGTAATGCCAGTAAAAATAAGTGAGGTAAATGTTGCTTTTGATGTATGGTTTTGACATCTTTATCTTTCAATAAAGCCTGCCACAAGAAGTTTTAACCTTTTTCTGCCATTCTTGGGTGTTTTCATTTCATCCTTCTGAGAATCTGATGAGTGGCTTTGTGCCATGTCCAAAAGAAAACGTGAAAACTGAAAAAAACTGAAAAAAAGAAAGAAAGACTGTGCCGAGATATGGATGGCATAAAACTTTGCAAAAACTGCTAAGAATATCATAATATGGCATGTAAAAAAAATGACAATACTATTGTATAGAAAAATGTGAAAAAAAACATGATCCAAAAGCTGATGAAAACTGCATGAAATAGTTTGCTGACACACGCCATAGCATAGAAATTTCCAAAAATGACCAAAGACTTGATAATAATACATGTTGAAAAAATGACCAAAAGAGCAAGGCTATGGTAGGGCAAAAATGTCAAAAAATGACATGTCCCAAAAACAACTGAAAACAGATGAAAGTTGCATTAAATAGTGTGCTGAAACACGCCATAGCATTCAATTTTCCAAAAATGACCAAAAACACCACAATAATGCATGTTGAAAAAAAGGCCCAAAAAGCAAGGCTATAGTATGGCAAAAATGTCAAAAAATGACATGTCCCAAAAACAGCTGAAAATAGCTGAAAACTGCACTAAATAGCATGCTGAAACACACCATAGCATTAAATTTTCCAAAAATGACCAGAAACTTGATTAAAATGCATGTTGAAAAAAATGACCAAAAGAGCAAGGCTATAGTATGGCAAAAATGTCAAAAAATGACATTTCCCAAAAACAGCTGAAAACAGATGAAAGTTGCACTAAATAGCGCACTGAAACACGCCATAGCATTCAATTTTCCAAAAATGACCAGAAACTTGATTAAAATGCATGTTGAAAAAAATGACCAAAAGAGCAAGGCTATAGTATGGCAAAAATGTCAAAAAATGACATGTCCCAAAAACAGCAGAAAACAGATGAAAACTGCACTAAATAGCATGCTGAAACACACCATAGCATTAAATTTTCCAATAATGACCAGAAACTTGATTAAAATGCATGTTGAAAAAATGACCAAAAGAGCAAGGCTATAGTATGGCAAAAATGTCGAAAAATGACATGTCCCAAAAACAGCTGAAAACAGATGAAAGTTGCATTAAATAGCATGTTCAAACACACCATAGCATTTAATTTTCCAAAAATGACCAAAAACACCACAATAATGCATGTTGAAAAAATGACCCAAAGAGCAAGGTACGGGAAAAACTTCGAAAAATGACATGTCCCCAAAAATAGCTGAAAACTGCATTAAATAGCGCGCTGAGACACACTATAGCATTTAATATTACAAAAATGACCAATAATTTGATAATAATGGATGTTGAAAAAATGACCCAAAAAAGCAAGGCTATAGTATGGCAAAAATGTCAAAAAATGACATGTTCCAAAAACAGCAGAAAAGAGCCGAAAACTACATAAAATGGCATGCTGAGACATGCCATAGCATTTAATTTCCCAAAAATGACCAAAAACTTAATTACAATGCATGTTGAAAATATCACCCAAAAAGCAAGGCTGTAGTATAGCAAAAATATCAAAAAATGACATGTCCCAAGAACAGCTGAAAACTGCGTAAAATAGCTGGCTAAGACACACCATGGCATGAAATGTTCCAACAACAGTCAAAAACAACATGTGTTGTGTTAAACCATCACCCAAAAAGCAATACATGTATGTGTGGCAAAAATGTGAAAAAAATAACATTTCCCCAAAACAGTCAGGAACAGCTGAAAATTGCAAGAAATGGCTTTCTAAGACACACCATGTCATAAAATGCTGGAAAACATCCAAAAACACTATGATATGGCATGTTGAAAAAATGACCTAGAAAGCAATACTATAGCATGGCAAAAATGTCAAAGAACGGCATGTCCCCAAAACAGCTGAAAACTGCATAATACAGCATGCTGAGACGTGCCATAGCATAGAATTCTGGAAAAACAGCCAAAAACACCATGATATGGAATGTCGAAAAAATGACTGAAAATGCTAATATAGTATGGAGAAAAATGTCAAAATATGACATGTCCCTAAAACAGCTTAAAACTGCATAAAATAGCGTACCAAGACACAACATATGGCAGAATTTTCCAAAAACAGCCAAAAACACCATAACATAGGATGTCGATGTTTTTGGAAGTTTCTCTATACTGTGATGTGTTGGGACATTCTATTTTAATTGGATTTCAGCTGTTTTTAAGACATGTCATATTTTGATTTTTTTTGACCAAGTCTAACGCGCCATTTTTGGTCTGTTTTTTTGACATGCTAAATGATGTTTTTGGACAGTTTTTCATTATTCTATAACAGGCATCACTAATTGGAGCACCGCGGTTCGGATCCAAACTAAAACTTCGTCCTATCCGGACCCAAGTTGTCATAAAATGTAAGAATGAGAACAATATTTTTTAAGGAGTAGTGCTGGGCAATTAATCAAAAAATGATTGAAACCGACATTCAGAACCTCTAACAGACATAATTTTTGCCATGTTGGGTTTTTGGTTTTTTTAAAAAATTCTGTTAACCCTTTCCTTGCCGGGGCTGCCAACTCCCACGCATCTGCCATACATCTCACGCTTCTGGGCTCTGTCTCACGCTCTGATGACACAGAGGAAAATCTCATGCCAAAACACAGCAAGAGTAGAGGTGTTGAACAATCATGTAAAAAATTTTAATTCCTAACTAAAATGATTAATAGCACAGACGTTTCACAGAAGTTGAAGATAGAGTTATGTAATCGAGGTAAAAATGCTCAATTAATCCTGATTCTGATTTTAGATATGAGGTTCGGACCTTCGCTGGGAGGGAATTTTAGCAACTGGAGCCCTTTGAATTTTCATTGAATACCCCTGTTCTATACTATGGTGTGTCTCAACATGCTATTTTTATTGGTTTTCAGCTCTTTTCTGGACATGCATTTTTATGGCATTTTTTTTGACATACTACAGAATGGTGTTTTTGGTTGTTTTTTCAACATGCTATTTATAATGATTTTTTGACTTTTTTTTCGACATTCTATACTACGGAATTCAGCTGTTTTTGGGCAAGTCATATTTTGACATTTAACGCTCATGTCTTTCTACTGCATTACACTAAATTGGCCTCTTCCCCTTTTTCCAAGGTCTTGGGTGCACCTGGATTGTGGTGATGGCTGTGCTGATGCTATGATCTTGCTGCTGGTCTTGCTTGTGCTGACGCTGTATCTCCTGCTCAGCCTGGATCGTTTTCTGGGTCGTGCTGTTGCTATGGTCCTGTCTGTGGCTGCGCCTGTGTCGTGGGCCTTGGTTGCGCTGATGCCGTGATCCTGCTAGATGCCACCTTCTACTAACATTATTATGAGTCATGCCTCCAGTATTAAAATACACATGGGACTGTTATAAACATTTACGATATATGCGTGTAACATCGCATGCTATCATAAACTGCATTTATCAATTTTATGTCTATCACAATTGCTATTTGTTGTTTTTACCATTATTGCTGAGCATCTCTCCCCCTCTGTCCTACTCTCTTCCACTCTCTCTTAAACATTCTATACTATGACTCTTTTCAACATTTGGAACCACAACCTTTTTGACCATTTTTTGACATGCTATACTTTGGCATTTTTCAACATACAACACAATGTATTTAAAACTCAACTTAAAATATTGACTTTTTGGACTG
>NW_024628066.1:0-2732 GCF_008729295.1 Plectropomus leopardus | reverse complement strand
CAGAGAGCTGACTCTGGCTTATTGGATTGAAAAAGCCGCTGCACTCAGCACAGCACCCTGCAATAATGTGCTGACGGAGACGCACAACACAGACATCTTATCAGTGTTTGGTGCACCCAGGACATCACATGCTTCAGATAAACGCCACTTATCGTACAGTGTCTCAGAGCGCCGCTCCTCAGAATAAAGACGTAATATTTAACCGGTAAACCTTCCCAGCAGCCCTGTTGGCTGCTTGTTGTTTGTGCTCAGCTAAAAGCCCAAAAACTGCCTCTCGCTGTGTCTTATCTGACGAACTGTGTGATTCAATACGAGGGAAGTCTAGTCTATATTTTAATTTATTTTATTTTTATTTTTTAAACCCCTTTATTCACCATTTAGTGCATACATATAACCAAATACAAAGTCAGTAAAGATTATAGATTATAGATATTAACAGAGATTATATGGGATTGGATATTGGCTAAAGGTAAGAAAGCAACAACAATAATCAACATATAAGATACTTAAAAATAAATAAATAAATCAATGAATAAATAAATAAAACAAAAACAATAGGAAAAATAAACAGAAAATGAAAACAAAAAAAGCAAACAAATAAAGCGTCATTTGCTTGAGTTTAGTTAGTGAAAATAAATCTATATTGTTTTCAAAACATTTTTGAGTTTTTCACCTTAATATTGTTATTATTATTTTTTAAAAAGTGCTTATTGTTTGTAACGAAAAGACAGTCAGAAAAATGATGACTTCAGAACAAATTTGTCGCACAAAATTTTAAGCTTACTGAATTTTTAAAAAATTGCTTATTGTTCTAACTTCTAACTACTAATTCAGTTTTTCCCTGTTTAATTATTCTACTTTTGCCCTAATAAAGGGCTGAAAATGATAAATCCATCATACAGTAAGTATTGTTATAACACGATTTTATGTTTTTCAGCAAAACTTCAAAACATTATTTTGTTCCAGCTTCTCAATCGTTAAAAATTCCTGCTTTTATTTCTCTTGTGTGATAGTGAACTTAATATTTTGGGGATTTGGACTGTACGTCTGACAAAAAAATAAATAAATTTAGAGACGTTTCAGCAATTTCAGGCATGATTTTGCATTATTTTATGACATTTAAAAACTACACAAATAGTTGGTTAATTGATTAATCAAGAAAAGTGCTTATGATTACAAATATTACATTATTTAAAATGTAAATATTCTGAAGCTTATTTTACAGGATTGTCATTTCGTGCCAAAATATCTATTAAATAAATGAATAAATAAATAAATGACAATGTGACTTGGTACTAATTATGAAGAAAATTAAAATAGCTAACTCTGGAAAAAAATTGATTTCAGTTAATTTAGTGCATTAATTTCTGGCAAAATTTAGTATCTTTAATGATTGTATAGCAGATCAGCTGAACATGCAAAAATATGACATTTTTCTAAAGACAATCATACTGTTCAGCCTGTAGGAAGTAAAAAGTTTTATATGCTGAACAAATATTTACTTTGTTTAAAACAGAGCAGTTTTTTAAGAAAATTTACTTCATATTGGTAACTCAACAAAACCTATTTGGTGTTTAATTAATACCAAATTACTTCTTCCCAGAAAAAGTCCAGTAAAATTAAGAGGAAATTACAGACCCGTAAAATAAAGCGTTAATTATAATATTTGTATCCACTGAATGCTTATCGAAGCGTTTATGAAATTCATTGTAAGCTAAATGGAAAGTTAACAGTGCGTCACAAAGACAAAGTCAAAATAAAAAAAGAAAAAAAAGCAAACAATTAAAGTCGAGCACCAAACGCAGACCCTGGTTTCAGCGTGCTGTGAAGGAGGACGCAGGACTTGCCTGATCTTGTTTTGCAGGTTGGTTCAGAGCCTCGGGGTCCCGATGACAGAAACTCAACCATTTTAAGACTCCGCTCAGTTCAGATTTGAGTCTGCAGAAACCACAAGAGAGCTCCGACCTCATAAGGGATTAAAGGATATAATTACTTGACCGATTTTACACACAAAGGTCATTTAACTGGTGATGAGGAGCACTAAAACTCTCTTAATAATCTAATAATGAATCCAAAATCGACTTTTTTTCTCCTCCCTGCGTCATCTCGGGTAGCTCAGTGACACTAATACAGTTCAGGAGGTGAAATTTTTATGCTTTCACGAGGAAAAATCAAAATATGAGTGCAATCGCTCCTTTTTAGAGAACATTAATCTGCAATTATTATGGTATTTCATTGATTGTTTTGGTCATTTTTCTTGCAAAAATGCCAAAAATGTGATGTTTCCAGCTTCTGAAATGCGAAAATGTATTTCTTTTCATTTCCATTCATTGATTGATTGACAGTAGTTACACTAAAGTCTTTATTAGGGTTACCACAGTCATGGGAAATGTGGAAAAGTCATGGAATTTCCTAATCACGTTTTCCAGGCCTGGAAAAGCCATGGAATTAGTACAAATCCTTGAAAGTTTAGGAAAATTTATAGAATTTTGTTGTATGTAATGAAATTTTTACAGCTGTCTTCCTTTGATAACACGTGATATAACAGTAAATTTATTTATTTCATTAATTTAAATAATTTATTTTCTGTAGCTGTCGACTCACCGTTTCTCAAATATGCGTTTATTTGTTAAAACCTGTTTCTTAATATTCTCCCTCTGCTCCGTCTCTCTCTTCTTGATGCCAGCAGCTGAAATTATGTTTGAATAGTGTGATTTTATATGTTCAAAAAC
>NW_024628065.1:0-3035 GCF_008729295.1 Plectropomus leopardus | reverse complement strand
TATATCAAATGCAGAAACAGCTACTCACCTCATCATTCAGCTGTTTCCTTCCTTCGGTAGTTTGATAAATAGGAGATAGTTGAGATGGATTTTGGGCTTGACTCTGCTTTGGGTTCGCAGGTTTAAAGTGGTTTGCTCTAAATGAGATGCTGAGTGCACAGCTTTAAATGTTCACACTGATGTCACAGTGACCTGTAGAGGCGGGGCATTTCTGTGTGAAGCAGCAATAGAAACCTACCGTCACATATCTGAAAAATAAAGCATGAATCATCAGATTTTGTGATATGAAACCTCAGAAAATTTGTTTGATTTGATCTGTTTCAAAAACAGGGAAAAAATGAAACAACTAAGTTAACAAGACATGGCCCAAAAATTTGCAAGACATTAGTGAGAAAGTTAAAAGAACATTACCTGAAAATAAGCAACAAAAAAGTATCTATGTTAATATATTTCAAACACTTTCTGTAATATAATTTTAAATATTAAATTATTATAAATATAGATTTTGGGGAATTTTCCCATATATTTTGGATGATTTAATCCTCCCCTCCTTTTTTAAACTAAGTATTTTGATTTTTTTTTTGTCACATTGTACAAATTGCAATTTGAGGTATATTTCTTGCCCAAGTGGTCATTGCATTTTTCCTCATGTTTCTGGAAGAAACCAATTTGCTCACGTTTCAAAGGGTTAAAATAGCTTGTGAAAAGTGTGCAAACAACAGCACAAGAAAACTGATGTCGATCCTGGAATCAAAGGGTTAATATTTTGGGGGGAAAAAATTTCTTCTTGAAGCTATAGTATAACGATCAGACAAGGCTATTATGTACATGAATGGGGCCTATGTGAAAAAAAATAGTAGTATAGATATACTGATAAGTATGTATATACAGCACCAATAACCAACAAAATACATAAAATATCTCTGTATATTTTGCTATATTTTCTTTTGTATTCTATTAGTTGGAAAGGTTAAAATTGGTGCAATGATATAAATATCAAACAGTTGGATATGAGCAGTATATTCATACCTAAGCTCCATGTCCAGTATATGTAGGATATATAGACACAGTGACGGTGCATGATGACATGTACACGTGAACATATAAATAGAAATATAAAGGTGTCGTGCTTTATTTTACACATATTCATATTTTTAGTATATGAGGACACTCTAAGCAGTAGCTGTGTGCAGGGTGTGGCATTGTTACCAGGAGGTACCTGTATTATGACGCACTGCTGCCACCTATCGGCCTGACAAGGTTAGTGTCTGGTTAACGCCTCAAACTGACAGGGTTCTGCTGCATTCAGACACCTTTCACGAGCATTTAAGCCTCTGAAAACCAAAGGAATTTGGTTTAATTTCTTATTTAAAAAAACATGGAAAAAGGCAATGAGGAATGTGGCAAGAAAAGTTCCTCAAACTGCAAAAAAATACAAAAACTATAATCCGTATAAATATATATTTGAAAATCACATTACAGATTTTTACCTATTTTTTAAGGTCTTTTTGGTTTTGTGTTTTTAAATGTACTTTTATTTCGTATTATTTTCAGAATTTTTTTTTTTACTTTTTGCTAATATCTTGTTAATTTTTGGGCCACTTCTTTATACGATGCTCATATCGTTCTTACTATGTGTCTGATAGAAATCCAGCATATTTGCTCAGGTTACCATGGGTTAATTGAAAAACACTTCGTTTCTACTTCACTCGTAGCCTTGGAGATTTACAGTCATATGTGTTTAATGCTCTTCAATGTTGACTAAAAGCTGAAAGTAAATATAAATTCAATTTGGCAGTAGTAAGTAATGGATTTTTATCTATTATACAACAAATAGTTCCGAGCAGGCAATCTGATCACCGAGACATTCAGAATGTACTCAAATCAGCATGACAGCACACCTTCCTCATCACTTTAAAGTATTACTCCGCCATTTCTTAATGACTGCACCTCAAGAAATTAGACTAAAAAACTTCAGGTCCCTATCAATGAATAACATTTACACAACATCAGAGTTTTCAAAACCCTTCAGCAAAAATACAGCTGATATTATAAAAAAGTAACAGCCAACTCCATAATGAAAAAAAAAAACTTAACAAAGACTTCTTAATGTACATGATGTTTAATAGAGTTGAGACACAGCACACATGTGGTCTATACACAGACAGAAAACAGTTTGTCTTGCGATATTTAAAGAGGCTATGTATCTTTTACCAACAAAAAGCACAAATACAGACTGTGTAAGATAATGAAGATAATGAAATCAGAGGTAAACTGTTTAAACTGATAAATACTTTCCTACAGCAAAACACACCAGCAATATGCCTGAAACACACTGACCACAGACAAGACATCTATTGCATCTGTGTTGTTACTTCATGTTTGTTCATAAACTTTGTAATGTTTAGACATTTCTTAAACAAACTTTTGATTTTGATAAGCGCTCCACACGGAGGCATTTTATTTTGAAGGGCTCTCTGTTAGAGAAACTGGAAGTGTGGTGGAGACGCGGTGCAGACAGAAAAGATATCAGATGATCGTTGTTCGGCTCTCAGTTCATTTAAATAATACCAACACGAAGGAGGCAATGCCGTGAGTAACATTTTATGTTGCATAAATTAGTCAAGGATAAAAAACAGATCATAAATAAATGTTAAAACGTTTGTTTTGCAGTAGTTAAAAAAAGTTTTTACCGGACAAGACAGCATGTAACACTGTTGCATTTATGTTTGTTTTCAGTTTTTACTCCATGACCGTATACCAAATGAAGAGCCTTCAGTAAATGGTCAAGCTTACTACACCACTCTGTCATTTTTGGAGTGCAGTTTAGCTCGCCGTGAGCTGAAACACTCAAACGCTTTAGTGAGAACATCACAGCATCCACATCTACTGTAAGTGCTAACAGAATCATAAGTTACAATAATGCGAACATAAGTGTATTATAAATCACAAACTCAAAGCTGCTTTTGGTTTTTAATGAACTAACAACAAAACTACAACTATTTTTTTGTCATTTTTACCTGCTCCCACAATTT
>NW_024628064.1:0-2476 GCF_008729295.1 Plectropomus leopardus | reverse complement strand
TGTTCTCTTGGTAACTTCTTGTGACCATTAGACAAACTGCAGTCAAATATTTTGGTGCTGAACCATGAAGTCTGCTGAGCAGGATGACATCAGAAGTGTTTTCCTTTTTGTAATCTGGTGTTTTTGGTCTTGCAGGTATTGTGCTGGACTCTGGAGACGGTGTCAGCCACACTGTGCCCATCTACGAGGGTTACGCCCTGCCCCACGCCATCCTCCGTCTGGATCTGGCTGGCAGAGATCTGACTGACTATCTGATGAAGATCCTCACAGAGAGGGGCTACAGCTTCACCACCACCGGTATGATGTTTACTCCCTAAGATGTAGGGCTGGGCGATATGGCCTAAAAATTGTGTCTGATTTTTTCACACCAAACCCGATTTATGATTTTAATTGTTTTCTTTTTCCTTCTTTTAAACAAACTGACAAACAAATGACTCAAAACAAGTTTTGCTTTTGATTTTAGCAGTAAAAATTAAAGGCAAACAGAATTTCCCTTCTGTTAATATAGTAAACTGAATTTCCCTTTTGGGGTTGAAGTGCAAGCTGCAAAGTTGTGTTTAACACTGAAGGCTGCAGTAATTTCACAAAACATATTTACATGAATTTATTTGTATCATATATTTAGCAACATGCAACGCAACTGTATCACTAACAGCTTTCAGTGTTTCTACATCACCTACACTCACCTATATTAGTTATGCATGGTGGAGGTGAAAATAGAGATTTTCATTTTTCACACCCTAAACTACAAATTTGAATTAATGGATTTATTGCCCAGCCCTACAAAAAGTGGTACAGGCTGAGTTAATAATCTGGAGGACTAAGTCTAACCTCAACAGAAGAAGCTGCTGAATGTCTGCAGCGTTTCCACTTTCTGAATATATTTGGATCTTATACCATTTTGTAACTCAAATATTTCCACTCCCGAACTCCAGCTGAGCGTGAAATCGTGCGTGACATTAAGGAGAAGCTGTGCTACGTGGCTCTGGACTTCGAGCAGGAGTTGCAAACAGCAGCTTCCTCTTCCTCTCTGGAGAAGAGCTACGAGCTTCCTGATGGACAGGTCATCACCATCGGCAACGAGAGGTTCCGCTGCCCCGAGGCGCTCTTCCAGCCTTCATTCCTTGGTGGGTAATCAGCGCTAACAGAGACTGTATCACCAGATGAGACGAGAAATATCACTAGTGCTGTAAAAACTCGACACTATGTCACATTTTTTATGGTTTTCTAACTGTGTTAATATCAGAAAGCAGTCTGGTCTTGTCTCCTTGTTCTGATGTTTCTTATGTTGAACTTAAAATAACTCTCATTCTGTCCGTGTGTTCAGGAATGGAGTCTGCTGGCATCCACGAGACGAACTTCAACAGCATCATGAAATGTGACGTGGACATCCGTAAGGATCTGTACGCCAACACTGTGCTGTCCGGAGGCACCACAATGTTTCCCGGCATCGCTGACCGCATGCAGAAGGAGATCTCCGCCCTCGCCCCACCCACCATGAAAATCAAGGTATTTTTTTTTCAAGCAGATAAATGAAGAGTGGAAAACATTTTAGGAGAGTCTCCAGGAGATTCAGTCTGCTGCAGGTCCAACTTTAAGGCTCTAATGCCCACCAGTGGACAAACATGATTGCTAGTTTTGTTGAGAGTCTGATCTGAAATCTGCAGATAACAGACATTTCACAAAAATCACTGAGCTGAGGTGACATGATGCATAACACAAAGTGGCTTGAAACAATCTAAACAGATTTTGGATGTTGGCAAAATAAAGCAACAAAATCCTTGGACACATTTTGATGTTGAATGTTAATTGTATGTGATATAACATGTCCACAATTGTTTGGTGAAACTGATCAAATACTAATAAAACATTTTAATATTTTATGTAAGGTTTTTGCTGTTCATATTTAAAGGTTAGTTCAGCCAAAAAAAAAAAACCCTACTCACCCTCATGCAGATAGAAAATCAGGTGACGTTTCATAGTCTACAAAATACTGCTGGAGGTTCACAGGGAAAAGGCGTCACACTCATCTCTCAAACAGTTGAAGAAAATAGTGACCAGGATTCAAATGCTAAAAAATACATAATAAAACCTCAAAATGTCTCCATACTGCTCATCCAAAGTAATCCAATAATCCCAACAAGGCTAAAAACATGACGACAGAAAAAACAGCTTGGCACATCGGGGCCTCAGGACACTTGGATTACTTCAGACAAGCGATGATACATTTTGTGGTTTTACTATGTTTTTTTTTAATGTTTGAATTCTGGTCACCATTTGCTTCAGTTGTTTGGGAGATGAGTGTGACATCTTTTCACTGTGAACCTCCAGCAGCGTTCTGTGAACTTTAAAATTTAATCTGGCTTCCTACTGACATGAAGGTGAGTAGATAATGACTACATTTTCATTTTTGAGTGAGCTATCCCTTTAAGCATCACTGCTTCCTGTCTTACCTGTGTTTCTCCTCACCTTCAGA
>NW_024628063.1:0-1279 GCF_008729295.1 Plectropomus leopardus | reverse complement strand
CACATCAGAGGACAGAGGACAGGACAGACTCACCATCACTGAGACACGGTGAAAACAGAGTAGAGCAGAGTAGAAATGACGCTCTGTTTCCATGACGCAGGTCTGTTCACGTCAGAGCACTTTTGCGTTCTATGTTTTTGTAAAAAGTTGTGGACGTTCCCTTTAGTACCTTTGGAACAGTCTATGTTCGTGGTTCCCGCTCTCGGGTCCCTGCAGGGCTGCTCCGCAAAAATGATAATCACCATTAATTTGATAGTGATAGTGAAATCAGGATCATTGAACGGTTATTTAACAGTAAAATAGTGAGTCGGGCTCAGTGAAGGTTTCACTGACTCGGGAGAGACTCGGCACGCAGACAACAGGTGGTCCACCTTAACAGTCCACCTTAAGAGAGCCTGGTCTGTTTCCAGTGGGAAGCTAACGCAGCTTGCTCACTGAGGCTAACTTGCGTGACTTCGATCAGCAGCTGGCTGGTTTCACGTCGTACTCTCTGCTCCTCTCGCCGAGACCATCGCGCGCTCTCTCGCTGCACGCGCTGAAACAAAATGAGACTTTCTGTTTTCACCCCGAGCTGAAACTTCTGTTTGGACTTTGGCGGGACGGACAGAGCACGAGACGAGCGAGCGCTTGATTTACAAAATAAAACACAAAACGGGAGCAACGTTGTTAAAGTCATTACGCCGCACATAATCGTTTTATCTTTATTATCTTGTTTTGAAAATCGAGAGAAGCCAAAATCGTAATTATAATCTGATAAATCGCCGAGCCCCAGGTCCCTGAACGCTGATCGGGTTTCCACGCGTGGATCTGCACGTTTTTCATACTTTAATAAACTATAACCATAAAATGAAAGGATGTGTCGGCGTGCGGCTCGTTATGTGGACGATAAACGGCCCGCCCACGTCTGCGGGGAAAAGCTCAGATCCAGAGTGTGCGTCCGTGTTCTCAGGAGAACCTTTTGGTTCCTAAAGTACTAAAGTGAGACCTGCTGCTGGAAATGTGGCTCGACAGAGCAAAGTAAAGTACAGTAGTACGTGCAGTAAAGTAAAGTAAATTACAGTACAGTAAAGTGAAGTAACGTGCAGTAAAGTGAAGTATAGTAAAGTAAAGTAAAGTGAAGTAAAGTGTTACCGTTGGGCAGACAGCAGTCCACCAGGATGCGAGGGGGCATCAGGTGGAGCCCCCACAGCTCCCCTGACGACGGCCTGGGCACCATGGCAACCACCAATCATAAGCTGTGTCACCTCAGCGCCGGGCTACCTGGAGACAGACAGACAGA
>NW_024628062.1:0-1177 GCF_008729295.1 Plectropomus leopardus | reverse complement strand
CTTCAGTCCTGTCATTCTGGACCCAAACACTGCAAACAGCTGGCTCTGTCTGTCTGATGATCTGACCAGTGTGAGATGTGGAGACACAGACCAGCAGCTTCCTGATAATCCAGAGAGACACACCAAGTATGTAAATGTTCTGGGCTCTGAGGGTTTCAGCTCAGGGAAACACAGCTGGGACGTGGAGGTGGGAGACCATCCTCGCTGGCTTGTTGGTTTGGCCAAAGAGTCAGTTAACAGGATGGGAGAGAGTTATGTCTCACCAAAATATGGAATCTGGTGTTTGACACTCTTCAGAGGAAAATACACTGATGGTTTTAATAAGACTGTCAGAGTGAAGAAGAGTCTCCAGAGGATCAGAGTCCAGCTGGACTATGACAGGGGGAAGGTGTCCTTCTACGACCCTGAAGACATGACTCACATCTACACTCAGAGAGACACTTTCACTGAGAAACTCTTCCCATATTTTGGTATTGGACGGGCTGGTGATGCTAAAACTGCTGAAATCAAAATCTGTCAAACTGATGTTTGTGTGTGATGCTCAGGGAGGACGTGAGGTCTAAGTGATTCAAGGATCCAAAGTTTCTTTTTTAATATCAGGAATGTTTTCAATGATAAAAAAATATATTTATATTTTCGTAGTACAGAATGAGAAACTTTTACCTAAATTAAGGCAAAGAAATGTTTCTGAGGCTCTTTTGCCAAAATGTTGGTGGGACTTGGCCGAGTAGATTTCATGTTCTTGTGATTTTAAACTTTAAATTCTGTTTTTTTTCTCCATGGATGAGAAGCAACCATAAGTTTGCATGCAAAAACAGCTTTTACTTGAAATCCTGTAATCACAGGAAACCTCATCCTAAAATGTATTTTATTGTGTTTCACAGGGTCTGACTTTCACAAATAAATGCTTCAGTTTCTTCAGTTGTTTTTTTTTTTTGCAGTTTAGTATTGATGTTCAACAATGATTGACAGTTTGCAAAATCGTGTCATGCATTTTATGTCACTTTGAGCAAATATTTTTACAGACACCATACTTATCAAGTTGATGTTGTTCATGTATAATTTTCAATCTGTATACATAGCTCCGCAAGGTGGAGATGAGCACACATTTTTTCTACAGGCTTGTGAGCATTTCGATCATTTTATTTCCACTTGATGTCACAATTTTTTGCTGTAT
>NW_024628061.1:0-2014 GCF_008729295.1 Plectropomus leopardus | reverse complement strand
GTGTGTGTGTGTGTGTGTGTGTGTGTGTGTGTGTGTGTGTGTGTGTGCAGGAAGTCTTTGAGCGGAGCACTGGGAGTGTCTTTGTGTGTGTTTGGAAAATTTCAAACCTCCTCTCTGGTATTTCAGCCATTGTTCTAAAAACTCCCTCTGATGTTATCACATAATACACTTTTACTGACACACACCAAGCACACACACACGCACGCACACACACGTTAACCTCTGAACCTTTAAATGTTTGTAACTCTGTCATCCTTCTTCATGAAGGTTCAGATAAAACAGAAAACATAAATAATGTTGATTAGGATAAAGGTTAAAAAAAAAACTCACATTTCACATGATGTAATATGAAAAGATTAATAAAACAGGAAGTTGTTCGTCTTAATGTTTTGTTTTGTTTTTTAATTAAAACAAAGGAGAATAACTTACAAAATGTGTATACTTGTATAATACTGCAGCATAATACTGCATACAATGAAGATTTGAGTTTCATTTGCATTTATATTTATTTCACATTTGTTTTCTTTTCCGCCAAAACATATTATTTTATCTCTAAAATAATTTCACTTTTGTTTGAGATAAATTCAGATTTTAAAAAATAAAATCAAAACATTATTTTTTTTCCTAACCATTAACTAACATTAATATATTTTTCTGAAATAAGGTCCTATTATGCAAAACGTCTTGTGTTTAATTCTTCATAAATACTTTTCCATCCTGCTTCTTTTATATTTTGTATATTTTATGCAAAGCACTTTAAAATGCCTTGTTGTTGAAATCAACTGTTGAAATAAACTTGCCATTTTTTCTAAAAATAAATACAGAATGACCTCAGTATTTTTTGTAAACACAGAAAGAAAAAAATGCCTAAATTATTAAATGTGTTTGGGGAGAAAAACAAAAATGCTTTATTGTCTTCTTCAGGTTAAAACTGTTTTTTAAATAATATAAATAATCAAATTTTCTAATTTAAATAATTTCTGAGATGAATATGAAAACAGTTAAGCTCCTCTGCAGTTTTACAGTAACGCAGAGTCGTAACTGTTAGTTGACGTTCCTGCTGGTTGTTTTTTTCAGAGTTTTTCCCGTTAACAGCAGCTGAAAGTGTCAGCGGGGAATATTGTCTCCAAACAATCAGAGTCTATCAAAAAGTCTTATATAACTCGTCACATTTTTCTCGTCTCTTACACAATAACAAATGTCACAGCTCCGGTCACTTGTAAAAACTTCCACTTATCCCTTTTTTTTGTTAATAAAAACTTTTTGGGGGCTGTAAATCTCAGAAAAACAAAATTTAGAGCAAAACATTAGTGGAGCTCTAACTGACACTTTAATAAAAACGCTGTTTTAACTGCAATTTCTATTTTTAAGACATTTTCTCCAAATAAGTGTTTTACCACGAGAATGAATAAAGGCCTGTAATCACTGCGCAATATTCACAATCTTACAAGTTCAGGTCATGTCAGGATGGTTTATTTTTCTTTTTATATTTTCTGTAAATTTCATTTTCATTCATGAAGCTATTTTCAAACTGCCACAATAAATTATTGAAGCTTTGCAATACTTTATTGGCCTAAAAACATACTGCGTCTAAAATATGGTAACAACAGATAAACAGATAAATAACCAACAATTTGTAAGATTTTGCCTTCAAAATATTGTTATATATATATAAAAAATATCCCCCCCGCTTCACTTTACAGGACTGTAATTCCCTAATCAGCTTCAGATTATTATTATTATAGACTGATTATTTTTATCAAATGAAGGCAGTGTTAGCAGTGTAATCTGTGGTATAATTAATCAGTTCTAATCAATTCCTGTTGTTACCTAATGAGTTTTTTAGTCAGTACATAAGCTCAGCTAAACATTTAAACACATAAAAAATCTGAAAATTTTGGTTTTGTGGACGGTAAAATTTCCAATAATAAATCAATAATGAAAAAACGTGTACTTTGGTTTAAACTGAGCATTTCTTTACAGAAAAAAATGGAAATTTGTGGGAAAGTAATTC
>NW_024628060.1:0-4385 GCF_008729295.1 Plectropomus leopardus | reverse complement strand
ATTCAAAGTCTGACACTGACTCAGTGAGTAGGCGCCCGTTTAGTGATTCTCACAGTTGACTCTACCGCAGGGATGGGCAACTTTGATGACAGCCCACAAAAAATGTATCCTCACTAGCAGAGGGCCGAACTGTGACAGTGCACTTCTACCACTAAGATACTGTAATCCCATCAATTAATTAGCCAATAATATAATGAAAAAAACAAAACATTATTCATTTATTATACCACAATTTCTTTTTGTAGTATTCAGTTGCACATTGGCATCAGCTATTACATTTGTAGAAACTGTTTTGATGAAAAAAAAACCAAAATATAGTCTGGTATTTAAAGTGTATTATACCAGCAGTTCTATTCCTTTTATTGAAATGCATTAAGTAATGCTTCTGTTCAGGTCCCAAAAATATTTAATAATGGTACACAAGTTCACACTGACACACTGGCATCAGCTATTACATTTGTAAAAACTATTTTGATGAAAAAGAACAAAATGTAGCCTGGTATTTAAAGTGTATATTACCAACAGTTCTATTCCTCGTATTCAAATGCATTTAGTAATGCTTCTGTTCATTTTATGAACATAAGGTAGAAAAAATGTTCTCTGGTTACCATTATGTCAGTGCAAAGAGGTCTGAAAAAGTATTCAATAGTGGTAAAAAATGAAGTGAATACTGTGCACACAACACAAGAACAAAGAACAAGAACAAATATTCATGTTGTAGTGCATTTCTCTGCCCTTCTATTGCACAGTATTTCAAATAAGTCTGCACCCCTCTCACTAATTAACCCTCTTCCACTGGTAGACGAGTGTAAAGTTCTGTCTTAGTGAGATACTTGGCCTGTCCTGTTTGAGGACAATAGACAGAATGTCAGCATACATTTCTTTGCATCCAGTCGTTATGAGCTGGAACAAAGTGTCATCTGTCAGCCTGTTTCTCTCTTTTGACTTGATGTGCTTCATTGTTGAGAAGCTGCTCTCTCAGATAGAAGAATTCCCAAACATGCTGACCATTAAATTAACTGTCAATGGTTCTTGTAAAAATGAGAAGCTGGCTTACGTCCGTCACATCACTACTCTCATCCAAAGCTAACACTGAGTACTTGCAGTCACACATTACTTGTTTTAGCTTTCCCTCCACATGATTTTCAATGTCAAAGTTTTTTTTGTGTCACTGTGCAACAGGAGAGAGCGACTGTTTTTCCCATGTTCTGATCTCCAAAGGCTCTAGTCATCTCCACTGCACATCGCTTCACCGCTTCACTGTCGGACAAGGGCTTCTTTGCTTTTGCAAACTCAAAGGAAACAACATAAGACGTCTTGAGAGATGCCTCCTGTGTAGTCGTGGGTTTGGTAAAAAGGCTCTGCTGTCAGTGTATCGTTCCTTTGAGGTCAGCCATGATGGCTGCCGTGGCAGCTTTGGTGTGCTTGTCATATTTGTCTTTGTGCATGTAGTGGAGACTCAAGTTGCAATCCTTCGTGGCTGATTTTGTTTGCAGGCACTCTAGGTTTGCCTTTTAATTTCCTAGAAGACAGTCCATGGCCCATCTTGCCTGGAAAACACAGTTTTCTTGTGTTTGGTGGGGATGAGGGCCGCATTTGGCCCTTGGGCCACTGGTTACCCATGCCTGCCTGGCAGTCAACAGTAGGAACTCTTATCATAGGTGCAAATATTTTAGCTCACAGCTCTGCAAACACATTGTACAATTTTTTCTCATTTCAGGAACATCAGCACCATATTGACAATATACTTGATTCCTCCAACCGCCCAAACAATGTACATACTAAGTCCTTCCATGGCAATGACACCCTGATGGCAGTGGTCCCCTCAGCAAGACAATACCATGCCATACAGCAAAAACTGTTCAGGAAAAGCCAGAGGAACTTGACAAAAAACTCAAGGCATCGACCACAAGGATTTGCCACCAGCACTCCTTACCCCTTTCCTGTACCAGACTCCATAGGACACCTCTCAGTGGTCCTGTGTCTGCACCTTCTCTGATCAGCACCACTGAACCATGGTGGTGCGCTTTGTCCGTCTAATTCTTTTTCTTTGATAAAATTAAATAAAAGTTTTTAAAAAAAAGTCAAAAAAATTCTCATTATGGGTGAACCATTTGTGTTTTCATTTTAATGAAAAATACAGTTGATTTTTTAACACTATATGTGAGGCTGTTTAGAAGGGTTGGGACTCTTAGTGCAAAAAAATTGTTTTTTTTTATGTTGTTAGAGTGCAGACACACACCTCACAAAGCTATATAAATCATTTATCAAAGGGAGTATTAACAAAATATTTTGTTCAATTCAAGTATTTGGTAAATCATTATCTCTAGGGCTAAAATGGACTCAGATACTGCAGCGTATCCTTCAAACTTTACCAGTATGGCCTTCAAGTTGGCATTACATTTCATTCTAGGTGGTGTTAAAAAGGTCTTCAAAAGTCTTATATTTAACTTTGAGAAAGCTGGGGTGTACCATGAATCAGAGATGAATACGGAACATACAAGTGTACCAATAAGTTTTAATAAACATGATAAGCATGAACATACTACACGTACCTAAGGATGTGTTGAAGTAAGTATAAAGACCAAAATAAAACTACAATTAGCTTGGGTTAAGAACATAAAAATAGCATGAGATCATCATGCTAATGTAAAGATAAGAAGGATGTAAATGTGCACTTGATTGAATATGCTTGAATAGTATGTAAATGAAAAATTGTAAAATATTGACTGTATTGAGTACTTTCCCCCACACACACTCAGTTAGCAATCTTAGGAATTAGTTGAGATGATGAGGAGAGTAGAGAGATGAAAAGCTCGCTTATTTCTCTTTCTGCCAACCCCAACAACAGATATTTTGAAAAACCAACAATGACCAACATTTCCTATAACATTCTGTATGTATTCATATAATATCATGTATATAAGTCTAGCAAAACCTGTCTCTATGCTTTGCACAGACTGATAAGGCAACAAATCAAATCCATTCCTTAATATAAGAACTGAATTTCCTGTATTCACATGCTACATGTAGCAGTGTAGAGAAACATTCATTTTAATAGGTCCATACTGAATTAGTGAATGGAATCTTATGTTCATAAAGCAGAAATGTAATGGCTAAAACTTGCCATATTTCATGTGTATTCTGCAACAGAAACAGCCCTGGTCTGTATTGAGACTACAGTGTGAGCAGGACCAAATTATCTTTATCAGCACAATGTGACAAAAAGCTTTTTAACCAGAGACAGCAACATAAAAGCTTTCATGCATATGAAAAATAATAATGTCAAACTGTTAACATTTTTAACTCATTAACTCATTTTTTTCATATCAAACATAAGCTAATGTTTAACAGTGAAACTCAGTTTTGACTGGTGATTTCATGCTGCCTGTATCCTCCAGTGGGCTTGGCAAAGATGCACCACTAGATGGCAGCATGACCCTGTTCAGACCAAATCTGCTCACGCTTTAAATCACAACCATTATTTCAGTATCTGTCAAACTGTGAAGTACCCAGACTTAAGCCAGCAGCAGAGAAATCACATTTTCACTGTCCTGACTGTAGTGTCAGATCAGACTGTTTCGGTCACACCAAATAAAGAAAGGAAGCATGCTGTTGTCCACAGAATTATCAACCATTATTTAAAGGAAAGATGGGAATCAAAGTGCAACAGGAAGAGCAAATACTTCAAAATCATTTGTCATCACGTATAAACTAAACTATAAACTATTCTAGTTGAATCACTGGCTCCAGTTTCAATAATTCAAAACACTGATTAAAAACTATGTCTAATACCAACACATTGTCATCCTAAGTTGTCACATGTTGCCGCTTTGCAATGGACTTTTGGGTCCACATAAGGTTGGGGGATAAGGCCTAAAAAAAAAAAATCTCTGATTTTTTTCACACCAAACTCTATTTACACAACCGCCCCAGGATGCTGTTCTTTACAATAAATCGCCTACTCCGTCCCCTTGACTCCCATCAACCCCCCGGGTGACACAGATCGCTGCTTCAGGAATCTTTCCAGGCTAAAGTCAACGCCACCCACCAGCAGCTCTTGGTACCTGGTTCCTTACCTCTTAACTTCACTCCACTATATGACACTGCTTCCCCCACTGCTCACCGGCGTCACTGCAATCTCTCCTCCTTCAAACCTGTAGATGCTCTCCAAATGACACGAAGGCTAAGGCAACACGTTAAAAAAACTCCTCAAGCACCACCTGTTCACCAAAACATACAATCTTCCCTAAATAACCATCCTCACGCTCATCTTTTGCTTTTTAGTTAGTTCACCCATGTCTTATGTAGTGTTCTTGTAAAGCGTCCTTGGGTCCCATGAAAGGCGCTATATAAATCCAAGCTATTATTATTATTATTATTAT
>NW_024628059.1:0-2575 GCF_008729295.1 Plectropomus leopardus | reverse complement strand
TATGCCATTACTGTCAGAGTTCCAAATTCAGCAGCCACGTATGTATGTATGTTGAATATCTGAATGAAGCAGTAAAAGACGTGCAGCCGTATATTTCATTAACAAACAGACTGCACAGGAATAAATACATGGGCTCATGCAGATTTCTGTCCACATAAATAATGACAATAAGAACAATGTTGGCAAAAATGACTGATATGTATAAAAGCATTGCCAGGAGGAAATATAGGTGCTTAAAGTTCCCCATGTTACCGTACATAGCCAGCACAAATGACACAATCTCTGTTGAGTTTCCCATGATCCCAGTAATAACACACACACACACACACACACACACACACACACACACACACACACAATGTATTCTCTCTTCTCTCTTCTCTCTTTGACCGTACATTTACAAAAATGAATTTAAATCCATGCGTTTCAAAAGAATAAAAGAGAGAAGATTACTGAGAAAATAGCAGTTGTGTTACAACACACTATTTAAAATACTTGGACATTACAATACAATTCATAAATGCAATGTAAAACCTTTAAAAGTTTTGATAAATGTGCTTGTTTTTTTCCTTCCCTCCCTACTGAGACAAACAAAGGCAGCTGCTGAACTTTATACTAACTTTTCAGCAGGTAATCACATGACAAGCACGCCAAGAGCTTCAGTGTATACATGTAGTGATTAGTCTATACATATTACATTACTTTGTTTAGTAAGAAAAAAACACTTGGTTATAGTTAGAAGATCCTGTTTTGGCTAAAAAACACTTTTGAGGACACAATGCCAGCAGGTAATGTCGTGGTAAAAACTGCTTTACATGGCACCGTCCCTGCAGAAAACACAGCAATGTGTTAGGAAAGAAAACACTTGCTTTTGATGGCATGATCCTGATGCAAAATGCAGCATTATACTAGCAAAAAAACAACTGCTTTTCATGGCATGATCCCAGTTTTTGTGGTGCTATACCCCTGCAGGAGGCATAGCAATGTGTCAGTACAAAATAGACATTTGGTGGCATGATCCTGGCAGGAAATGCAGCTGTGTGTTGAAAAAACAACCGCTGTATACGGCAATATTTCTGCAGGAAAAGCAGACATATGCTGTAAAAACAAAAACCCAAAAAAACAACAACAAAAAAAAACACTTTTTGTGGCACGATCTCGCCCAAAAACGTAACAATGTCTCAATCAAGAACATCTTTTCTTGGCACAGTCGCCAATGGAAACACATCAATGGGTTGCTGGAAACAGCCATGATGCTGAAAACAGCAATGCGCCAGGAATAAAACAAACACTTTTTGTGGCCATTTCTCAGCAGTAAAATGCAGTAATGTGTCAGTAAAAAACCAAAAAAAACGCTTTTTGTCTCAGTGAAAGATACCCGCTGTTTGTAACACTGTCCCTGGTGGAAACACGGCGATGGGTCACAGAAAAAAACCCATGTTTGGTGGCTAATATGCCGCTGGAAACTTAGTGATGTGTCATTAAAACAACAATTGCTTTTGGTGGCACGATCCCAGCAGGAAATGATGTGATGTGTTGGCAAAAAACAATCACTTTATGTGGTATGATCCCGGGTGGAAAATGTAAAGGTATCTCTGTGGTTTGTGAGGATGTGCCAACAGTTTCTGTGTTTCACTTTGAACACATACTCAGTTTGTAGACTTACGACTCAGGTATTTACTGTAATTTGATAGATTTCAAGCAAACATTACTGCACATATAATCTATTTTAGGGGTCGACTGAAATTGTTTTTCAGGGCTGATACCGATTATTAGCACTTAATAAGACCAATAACCGATATTTGGAAGCAATTTTCATTTGCATTTAGAATTTGGAAAATAAAAAACTTAAATTAAACTTAAATGCCTTTAACAAATGTTCGAATAAAACTGCAACTTTCATCATCATATACAGCAAGTTCCCGGCAACTTTTTTTTAATAAAGTTGAGTGAAAATTTTAATTAAAAAATGAATGAATAAAAATATCTCCCTGAGTATGTACGAAGTATCACATGTATTGCAGACTGCCTTCCCCTGTGTTAGAGTGTAATATGCACACTTTTTCATGAATTAATGTTGTTGGCGATCATTAAAAAAAAAACCACTGATACAGTTAATCAGCAATACGCCAAATATCACACCTGACAATCGGCCAGGCCAATAATCTGTCCACCCCAATCTACTTACAAATGCATCCTAAAACTTGTGTCTGTTGTTGTTTTGATTGTGTGTGTTTTCAGTCACTATGATAAAATATAAGTGATGCAATTAACACACCTGGAGACTGTTTTGGATATAATCATTTTAAAAGCATCGGGCCATACACATAAGCCCAGAGGTGATGTAACATGACTGTAATGAGAGCCATTAGGTCCCCCACTGTCCCTCCCCGGTGTGTCACCTCCACAGGGGGAACAGGCCTGAATACGGCCACATAGCTAATTACTGTATGACCTTACAGCTAATGTCTGTTGGCCTCATGGGATGCTCCTCAGCGCAAACACAGCACACCCAGTGTTGGAAGAAGTGGGTCTTTACTTTACTGATATTACAGTGTCAAAGTCATAAAAGTGT
>NW_024628058.1:0-3044 GCF_008729295.1 Plectropomus leopardus | reverse complement strand
GATTATTATGTAAAATACTTCTGTAAAATATTATAAATATAGTTTTCTGCACTTTTTTATTGGTCAGGTTTATAACTGTTTATTATGGCTACAAATGCCCAATTTTTCGATGGGTCATTTCTCTGTGTCCGTCCCTTCTCTGTTACAGTTTGTGTTGAAGCATCGGCCCATGTGGAGCCTGAGAGAGGTGCCACACTGTGTGGGCACGCTGAATCCACACAAAGAGGAGGGGGTGAGGCTGGTGATGGAGATGCTGAGGCAGGTGGTGGAGCTGCATCCAGGCTTAAAGACACTGCACATTGGAGCAGACGAGGTAAGTTAGCCGTTTCTTTAAAGTTATGGTCCAAAGTATCATCATTTAACGTCCTCGTTTTTAAATTCTTCAAGGTGTACATGCTTGGAGAGGGAGCGGAGTCCAAACTGTGGCTGGCCTCACCTGGATGTACAGTGGAGCATCTTTTCTTGAGTCATGTGACCAAGGTGGCTCAGGCCATCAAGGAGGCGTGGCCACACATGACCATCATCATGTGGGATGATATGATGAGAGGCATGAGCCAGGACACACTAAAAGGTAAAGAAGAAATCCAGTTTGTCACCACCAAACCCAGTTACATTTACATTACAACTACAGTTATAATCAGCAAATAAAGGAAAAAATTGCAGAAAAATACCATGTGTGACAGCTGACGGCCCAGGTGCATCAGCATACATCAAATAAAGTCAGTTCCTTAAAAGTGTTTCGACACTAAGATCAGGTGTAAAAAGGTAGCTTAACCAAGGCACTGCGTAAAAGATGCATTTTAATATGACTTGTGTAGTTTACCTTTCACTCACTTCTTGCAAATGTTTAGATCATTTCTTCTTTCATTGATCTTTGCCTTCTTCCTATTTTTTTAAAAGATATTTCTTTGACATTTTTGCCTTTATTAGATAGGACAGGAGATTGCTAGCGTGAAAGGGGGAGAGAGAGGGAATGACATGCAGCCGCAGCTGCAGTTGCTGCGGCAAGGACACTGCCTTCATATATGGGGCGCCTGCTTTATCCACTGAGCAGCCCGATGCCCCTTCTTCCTATGTTTTTGACAGAAATCAAGCCAATTTGCTTAGGTTTCAAAGGGTTATTGCTCTGAATGTCATAAACAAACCTTTAGGTAAAGGATTAAAATACTTCTCCCACCATCGAGTGTAGGTGGGTGGATAATAACAGTAATATAAGCTACAATATTAAGAATCCTATATTGGATTCATGTGTCCAAACAGAAAAAAAACTGGAAATTATACTTGCTGGGACTCTCTCAGGGATTCCTGGTGGTCCTCAGGTCTTATTTTTAGAACCACTGTTGTTTTTATGTATTTGTTCATCTCAGTGTGTCTTAATTTAACCATTTTTGTTAATTTTTTATTTTATTTTTATCCATGTGACAGCTAGTGGTCTAGTGGGACTCGTCCAGCCCATGTTGTGGGACTACACCCCTGATCTGGATGTGGACAGAACTGGTAGGAACCATCTACTGTGGGAATTAGTGTTCAAACATTAAGCTTTGATACATTTCCAAATATTCTGCAGCATGCACAGAGCTTTGTTATGTATATTCTCTTGTTTTGTGCAGTGTCTCTGCTGGAGAAGTACTGCAGTGCTGGTATGTCAGATGTTTGGGCAGCCAGCTCCTTTAAAGGCTCCACCAGTGTTTACACGTGTGTGCCGTGCACGCAGAGACACGTGGACAATCATGAGCAGTGGCTGAAGGTGGCTGCATCTGTATCTGCCGGTGTCAATCTGCAGGGCATCGCCATCACAGGCTGGCAAAGGTAGAGGAATTTGTTATTTTCTGTCAAATTTCTTTTGTACATCTGTGTTATGTACAGTGGTGGAATTTAACTAAGTACATTTACTCAAGTACTGTACCTAAGCATGGCTTTCAGGTACTTTTATTTCACTTGAGTAATTTATTTTCATGCTACTTTATTTTTTACTTTTTTTCCTGCACATTTCAGAGGGAAATAGTGTACTTTTTACTTCATTATATTTATCTACCAGCTTTAGTTACTTTACAAAATAAGATTTTTTACATTAAAAAACATTAGAAGGGTTTATAAAATATGATGTTCGTTAAAAAATAAATGACCAAACAGTTTGTGCGAGTACAGCTGCAACAATTAATTGATTAATCAACGAGTTGATTCACAGTATATTAATTGCCAATTAATTTGATAATTATTAAAGTGTTTTTTTTTTTTTAAGTTTTGGGTGTTTTTTGATTTTTTTAAATGGTTAATTTCTTTAATTTTTTAAAATAATTTTTATGGAGTGTTTTTTTTTATTTCAATTTTTAAAATAATTTTGAGCTTTTCACACAATCACACATCTGACATAATTTTTTCACGGTCAGGTACGACCACCTGTCAGTGCTGTGCGAGCTGATGCATGTGGCCCTTCCATCGCTCGCAGCCTGTCTCCAGACTCTCCACCACGGTCAGTTCAGCGCTGAGGTTCAGAGCAAAGTCACTGAGAGCCTGGGGATCTCCTCGGTGGAGGTGGAGGCCATGGAGAGGTGATGTCCAGTGTTGTTTTATGAACTCCACTGTGACTATGTAGTGTTCCTCTCCAGATTAACAGGATTCTGTTCCATGTGGTCTGCAGGACTTCTGCAGGCGACTCGCTGTTCCCAGGAAGGAGGCTGGTGGAGTTAACTGTAGAACTCAATTCACTGCTGAACTCTGAGGACATACGATTTTTTGAAAACAACATGTGAGTTGTGGGCTGTGATCATATTTCCAATGAGTCATCGAACTTAACCCTTTTAAACCTGAGCAAATTGGCTTGATTTCTTTTAAAAACATGCAAAGATGGCAATGAGCAACCAGAAATTACACAAAACTTAGCAGGAAATTTGTGAAAAGTTGCAAGGAAAATAAGCATAAAAAAGGGGGGAAAGGTGCTCAGTTTCTTTAATTTAATTTTTTTCTGTAACATAATTTTAAATAGATCATTAAGGGAATTATAAATATAGTTTTTTTAACATTTCCCTAATTTGTTGGTAATT
>NW_024628057.1:0-3518 GCF_008729295.1 Plectropomus leopardus | reverse complement strand
CGTGACCTCACAGCATCACGTGACCTCACAGCATCACGTGACCTCACAGCATCACGAGACCTCACAGCATCACGTGACCTCACAGCATCACGAGACCTCACAGCATCGTGTCTTTTTATGTGTAGTTTTATGCGAGTGACCGTCATGTCTTCAGAAACTGTTGGTTATATTCTGTTGAAGTGCCGTTGAGCAAAGCGCCGACTCTCTGCCTGTCTGTCTGTCAGGAACAATGTCGGGGAGTGCAGCGCTGTGGCCTGTCTGTCCATCTCTGATGAACAGACAGACAAGACGAGAGGACGAGCAGGAGAGGACAGCAGGTGAGTCCTAACTTTAGACATGAAAGCTCACATGTATAGATCATATATATATATCTTTCAGCCTAATAAACTTCACAGCTCGTTTGGTTCGGATATTCATGTTGCTCAGAGGATGATGTTTACTGTGAGGACGACACACGTTATGACAGAAGATTTACTGCTGCAGGATTTCCATCGTTTTCTAACGTCACTATTAGCTCGAGTATGCTCGACTCACTCTTTAATAGCAGTCCTCCTTTCTTGTCCTTTATGGAGGGTAGGTGCTGACGTCATGTCCCCCCCCCCCGAGCACGTCCCCTCAGTCGGACTGAGCAGCAGAACATCCGTCCACCTGCTGGAGTTCAGCAGTGGAATCAGAGAAACTGGGAGTAAAACCAACAATTGTCTGCTCAAGTTAAAGGCAGCTGGACTCCAGCTGACACGTGGCCAGAAATCGTTTATCCCGACATTTATATGTACCTGGTTTTAACTCCGGCAAAATACACGATGCGAAACTTGAAGGCAAACGAAAGCCTCGAAACACACACATTTTAAATTGAATTTTTTTAATGAGCCGCGAGATTTAAAAACAAACCGATAATGAGAAAGATGATAAATATCAAATCAGATAATCAGCTGAGAATAAGTCAGTTTACAGTGCTGACAGATGTAGATATATATGTATAATTTACTTTTACTGCTACCTGTAATACTTTAGTACATTTAATATGAAATACACTCAGTCCATGTTTGGGTGGATTCACCGGCTTCTCTTTTCTTTTCGTGTCTTTCCCTCTCTTTTCGTGTCTTTCCCTCTCTTTTCGGCAGTCTGTAAACAAAGCTCTGACTGAGTGTTGGATGTATTTGTTCAGTCAGTTTTTCAGCAGCTCTTATTTTCGATGTGCTTTTTGAATTTTCACAGCGTTCAAGCTGACGCTGCCCCCGTCTTTCTGCCTCTCAGTGGGCGTGACCGCAGCGCCTCGGCGTGCTGTGATGTCACGTGCACACCCTCCATTGATGCTCGTGTAACTTCTCCTTTAAGCCAGCGTTGCTCTGTGAGGCCTCGTTTAGAAAAGATTTTTTAAAAATCTGCGTTCACATGAAAACACTGTGAGAACGATCCTCGTCTGCGCGGTTCCACAAAAACGACTGAAAACGCTGCACGCCAGGCCAGTAGTTGGCAGCGTAACTTTGTAATGACACACCATAGAAGAAGAAGACCCAAAAAACACTGTTGTCCTGGGAACGAAAGGACAAACCTGTCCGTCTGTCTCTCTGTGTCTCTGTCTGTCTGTCTGTCTCTCTGTGTCTCTGTCTGTCTGTCTGCCTCTCTGTGTCTCTGTCCGTCTGTCTCTCTGTGTCTCTGTCTGTCTGTCTGTCTCTCTGTGTCTCTGTCTGTCTGTCTGTCTCTCTGTGTCTCTGTCTGTCTGTCTGTCTCTCTGTGTCTCTGTCTGTCTGTCTGTCTCTCTGTGTCTCTGTCTGTCTGTCTCTCTGTGTCTCTGTCTGTCTGTCTCTCTGTGTCTCTCTCTCTCTGTCTGTCTGTCTGTCTCTCTCGCTGTCTCTGTCCTATATCCACAGATTCCCATAAACCTCCTCTAATCCGTCCATATCATCTGAACCAATCAGAGACAGTATTTCCTCTCTCTCCCAGCTGGTCACCACTGTTTACACTGTGTGTGTGTGTGTGTGTGTGTGTGTGTGTGTGTGTGTGTGTGTGTGTGTGTGTGTGTGTGTGTGTGTGTGTGTGTGTGTGTGTGTGTGTGTGTGTGAGAGAGAGAGAGAGAGAGAGTGTGTGTGTGTGTGTGTGTTACAGTGAAAAAAGTGATCTGTGTTTTTGTTTTCGATGGCAAAAAATAATCTGAAACTTAAAAAAACCACAATTGGTGAAATAAGAAAAGAGAGCTGAAAATAACGAATGTTAGCTGTCCGGTCTTGGGGAGGACGGGAAGGACAGGGAGGTCTGGAAGGAGAGACTCACTTGTGTTTACATCTGTGTGTGTGTGTGTGTGTGTGTGTGTGTGTGTGTGTGTGTGTGTGCAGTGGTTCGGGGTGTATGCCCATATAAAGGCAGGCGAGTCACTTGTGATGTAACGTGGACATTTAGAGTGGAGGTCCTCCTCCTCCTCCTCCTCCTCCTCCCAGCTGTAGGGGGAGGAGCTTGTTGTTCTGGGGGGCTTTAATCAGCTCTGTTTACTCCTCCTCTCTCTCCATCTGTCTGTGCTCGTTTTTGCAGCCCTGCAGCCGGAGGAGGAGGAGGAGGAGGAGGAGGAGGAGGAGGAGGAGCAGCTGGTGGGAGCGCAGTGCTGAGAGGAGGCGCCACAGGAGGAGGCGTGGAGCAGAGAGGCAGCAGCAGCGACCGTGGTGTCAGTCGGCAGTGGCAGGAGGCCAACCAGGAGCAGAAGGAGAACCTGCACCTGCACCAGGAGAAGAAGAAAGAGGAGGACGACCAGGACTCACCCACCGCCGCCGCCGCTCCCCGAGGCCTCCTCAAGCGCTGTGTGGAAACCAGGGAGTGCGGCGAAGAGGAGCTGCGACAGAGGGAGGCACAGCAGCTCGACTTCCGCTCACTTCTGGGACGGCGAGCTTTCGACGCCAAAAACAACCGGGAAGAAGAGTCAAGGGAGGCCGGCCTCGCCGCCGCCGCCACAGAGCAAAGCCACCAGATGGATTTTAAGGCCAACCTCAAAGGTGTCAAAGCCAAGACGGAGGAGGACCGCAAGAGCAACTCCCCGCAGCAGGTCGACTTCCGCGCCGTGTTGGGGAAGAAGGGCGCCGCCGGCAACGGCACCAAACCCTCAGAGACGCCCGCAAAGAACGCCAGCGACTTCCGCTCCGTCCCCGCCAACAAGAAGAAGCCGGGGAGCCCCGAGAAGAACGGGGAGAGCCTGAAGGCGGCGGTGAACAACTGCGTGGACGGAGGGATTAACGAGAAGAAGAGTGGCGGGGGGAAGGCGCCGGAGTTTGTGGAGAAGCTGAAGGATGTGACGGTGCTGGACGGCCAGCGGCTCCGGCTGCAGTGCCGCCTCGCCTCCTCCGACCCCGCAGACGCCACCGTCACATGGACGCTGGACGGGAAGACCATCAAGCCGTCCAAGTTCATCATCCTCGCCAACGAAGGTCAGAGGTCACACACAAACACACAGAAACACAGACACACACACTGAAACACACACAGAAACCCACAGAGTGACGGGATGTAAAGCCTCTCGTGCACTGTTTTTT
>NW_024628056.1:0-2519 GCF_008729295.1 Plectropomus leopardus | reverse complement strand
TGCAAAACACAAAATCACTCCGAAGAGGAAAAGTAACAACAAAAATTGTCAGAGATGAGGAAACAAAGTAACAAAAAATCACTCAAATGAGGTTGCAGGAAAACTAGAGATCAACAAAGTATCAAAATAAGAATAGGTTTCAAACATGAACAATACAATAACTTGAGCAACAACAAGACTTGGCTTTGGCATGAATACAGCACTGGTTCACTGGCTGACGAGACAAGACGCACTGACACAGGACAAAGGGAGACGCAGACTATATATACACAAGGTAAGGGGAAACAGGTGGAGACAATCAGGGCGGGGCCGACAATCACAACGGCGGGAAAACACACAAAGGGAGGAAGTAAGGTGACGAGAGGAGAGTTAGGATTTCAAAATAAAACAGGAAATCACAAGACAACATAGACACAAGACAAAAAACAACTTAACATAATTTCCTTGACATGACACTCTGTTGAGATCAAATCAACAATAAGATAAAATTAAGCAGCGTGCATGTGTATCTACTAAAACCACAACAAACATGAACAGCACGGTGGGCCCAGTCACAACATGTGCACTATCAGTGGGTTTCCATGGTTACACAACCACTCTTGAGTCCTTAGTCTTTTAATTACTGAAGAGAGAGCCTACAAAACAGTAGCTAATTAATTCATGTTCATCTTTTAACTGCTCTGTTTTTCTATGTTCTTTGAAATACATGTAAGTAATGGTTAAATCAGGCAATGAATTATGGATATGTGTGGTATTTCTAAAGGTACATCTTTCTGATGGAAACGAGTATGATAAGTGAGCACTAAATAGTGTGAGACTGTGAGAGAGCCATTTTCCATCCCATATTATGCTGAGATGTTGCATTATGAGACATGCTAATGCTACATGTGTGAAATTATTTATGTAATGATGACTTTATATATGTTAATGTCAGAAAAATTGACAGATGTGTGCATGTGAATGCAATACTAATCTATTCATGTATTTTCCATATCAGATATGGGAAATGAGAAAACTTCGCTAATTGGAAAGATGAGGCTAATTACTGCCTCCCTGCACCAGTAAATCATTAAAACATGAAAATCATTAAACTCTCATTCCCCATGCTTTATTGATTATGAAGGTCAGAGGCTGATAGAGAGGACACATTATGTTTTACCATAATTATACATGTTTATACAGGATATGTCCAGTAATGATTATTTTAAATATTATTTTGCAAAGTGAAATAAACAGACAAAGTAACATGTTATAAGTTTATCAGACCACCCAGTTCATTATAACTGTAGTAAATAGGCGTTAGTAGCTGCTATCAGCTGGCTCCTATTACACCCATGAGAATGTTTAGAATGCCATTATCTGCTATTTAATGTGCATGAGCTGACTGTCATTTAGATGGTTAGGAAATGGTGGATGGCAAGACAACTGCGAAGCTGCAGACCACTCTTCATGATCACGAACTTCACCTAAAACCAAGCAGTTTTTTTAAGCAATTTGTCGCAACATTTTCTGCAGCGTTTCTGGCCCCAAATTTCAGTGTTTTAAGCCAACGTATAATCTTTTCCTAACCATGATAATGTGATTTTTGTGCTCTAAATATAACTACACATCCTTCACAGTTGAAATATAAAGAAACGTTAAGTCAGTGTGCTCATACATGCACAATTAGCTAATCAATGTGTTTTCAATATATAATCAAAAACTACTCTGAAGTCCCATAAAAATAGAGCAAAAAAAGTAAAAAGTTGTGTGTGTGTGTGTGTGTATTAGTTGTAAAAAAAAAAAAAAAGGAGATTGTCAACAAAATTAACACAACTATTTGTAGACAGAAACAACCAACCTCTAAGTCATACAGGCCTCAAAATTCCCAAACAAATGAAGGCTGTCTTACCTCACATCATCAGCAAGCCTCCAAGCAGTCCAACAGTTATTAGTGGCCTGGCTAACTGTGGCCAAAGCAACCTTGGCTCTACCACATGAAAAAGATCTGTCAATTTGGCGCATTTAGCTGCACCTTGCACATGTTTCATTCTCATCTCCTGTCTTCTGTCTTTTGGCATTTTTGCTAATTACGGATGGAAACTTTTCACCATGAAAATAACTGAGAAAATCGTATTTCAGCAAAAACAAGAATCAGTCCCAAATCAGAGTGGTTGCTCTTATCCCCCCTTAATATTGAGATTATTGGATTGGCCCATTCTGACAGGCAGTGTAACTCTCCATGCTGTCTGCATCTGCGAGGGCCAGGTTGGCCTATGCAGCCAAGGACCATATAGTACCTACTGACATCAGAACTTCCCAATCATCAGTCATCCCCTTCTGCCATGGTGCAGTGCCATGTTGAACAGACACGCCAACTAGTGGATCTAGATCAGGCCTTACACATTCTTCAGTTAAGTGAGGGACACTGGAGGTTCTACATGCTTGGAAAGGTGAGCAGATGGGTTTTCAGTTGGTTGCAATCTGCAACCTCACCTTTGGAAGCCACTAAATTCTACAGACTGCTCCTTTAACTAACA
>NW_024628055.1:0-2466 GCF_008729295.1 Plectropomus leopardus | reverse complement strand
TTTTTTTTTTTTTTTGCTCGCAAATACAGGTGCATTAAAAAAACTGAATTTTGTGAAAAAGTTAAGAAAGTTAAGACGAGACTCATTACATAAACTAAAAATGTTATAACTGATAATTATGATGAAGAAAATGAAGAAATGAAGAATTTTTTTTTTAAATATTAGATACTAGTAGATATATACCTTTCAGAAGTTGGACATATCTATAATCCTAGTAAATGTTCAAATAATTTGAGATACTGGATTTCTAAATTTCCTGAGCTATAACCCATAATCACCAAAATTAAAACAAAAAAAGTCTTAAAATATTTCAATTTATGTGTAATGAATAAACATGAATTAAATTACGAAGAAAAATGATTTTTTCATGATATTCAAATTTTTTAAGATGCAAAAGAAAAATTATGCTTGATGTCCTTTTAATTAAGTCAACTTTTTGCATACGATTTTTATGTAGATCTAGCAATAACGTTTTTTGTTTTGTATGTAAAATCAGTAAAATCAAATTAATTTTACAAGTAAATTTAAGTTGACTTTACCAGAAAAATTAAGTTGATTTTACTTAAAAAAATATATTGCTTACATACAAATGACTAAGTTCAAACAACATTCTTGCTTGATCTACATAAAAATCTCATGCAAAACGCTGCAGTAATTCCTTTAAGTAAAGCAGGCACTTTATTTTTATCAGTGTGCATATTTTTTGATGGCAGTTTTAAAAGTTTTGCTCTGTTGTTTGATTGCATTATAAAGAAACAAAAAAACCTCCATCGTATGTTCCCAGTAATGTGTACAGTTACTTTAAAGAGTCCAGCTGCATGAAGTACCCGGAGGAATCTATTCATGTCGGTGTTTGTATTTATCGTTCCCATATGTTGTTTTTTCTTTCAGATGATGAGCACGGGTTTTTTAAAGGAGTTGTTGTTGTTTCGTGCTAATTTAATTGCCCAGTAAAAGAGCTTTTATAGAGCAGATCTTTGATTTAACCAGCAGTTTTTTAATCTGTCTTTAATTTTCCCTCGTTTATCTTCTGAACAATGAGAAGTGGATATTTAACGAAGCTGCAGAGGAACGTTTCATCTTCATGGTTTTTGAAGAAGAAAGCAGCTTCTGTGCTGTAGTACAGTTTGACTGTGACGTCACTGTTTTCTGAAGATATAGTCTTTTTTTAGAGCTAGGGAAAATGTCTAAGGAAGAAAAAGCTGGGAAACAAACTTTATTTATTATTATCAAAATCACATATGTTACAGAATTGTTTCAGGTTTTAAGCACTTTTTCCAGGTAATTTCCTTTTTATTGTATTTACATTTTCATTTTTCTTTACTTTTATTTGTAATTTCCCTTTTAATTCTTTTTTCTTTATTTTGTTTTTTCCCTTATATTCAGGTAATTTTCTTGTTTTTTAACTAATTTCTTGGTAATTTTTGCATTGCCTATCACTACCTTGATTGTTTTTTTTGTTGTTGTTTTTTGGGATTGTTGTTTTCTGGTACTGCACTTTCCATCACTAAAACTAAAATAAAAATAAATTGCCCAAATAAACATGCATACAGCCTGGTACAAAAAACGGTTGTGGTCTCTTCCGGTAGTTTCAACATTAACTGTACGAGGTTGCATGAGCGACAGTCTGTGTGCGAAGCGTCTCCTCAGTCTGTGAATCAGCTCCACCCTCTCGTCCAATTAAATTGTGACAATAAAACTGAAAATATGTGTAACATAAGTGCTGACTCATGTTTTCCCACACCTTCCAGGCGATAAGTACTGGGTGTTTAAGGAGGTGACGGCTGAGCCGGGTTACCCTCACAGCCTGGTGGAGCTGGGCAGCTGCCTCCCCAAAGACGGCATCGACACGGCGCTGCGCTGGGAGCCCGTTGGGAAAACCTACTTCTTCAAAGGGGACCAGTACTGGCGCTACAACGAGGAGAAGCGCACGGCGGACCCCGGGTACCCCAAACCCATCACTGTGTGGAAGGGAATACCGGACGCACCGCAGGGAGCCTTCATCAGCAGGGAGGGATGTGAGTGTTCACTTCAAACATTTTTTTACACTTTTCAAAGGGCTTTGCAGATGTTTAAAACTTTAAAGAGACAGTTCACTCCAAAAATCCCCCCCAAAAAATGTCCTTCTTACCTGTCGTGCCATTTTTCAATCTAGATTGTTTTAATGTGATTTGCTGAGTGTTTAAGATATCAGCTTGTTAGAGATTTCTGATATTTCGGTGGGCAGCCACAAATAAATCCATGTAAGGGAAACACTAATATTTAGGGGTTTTTTATTATTATTTTTCCATTTATTGTCATTTTAGAAAAAAATGTGTATTTACATTATAAATAATTAATTATATTCCCATTGAATTACTTCTCCCTCAGTACAGTACAAACAAAGACAACAGACTCACACAATCATGTAGGGGAAACACAAATATTATTTATTTATTTATTCATAATTCCTTTATAGTCATTTAA
>NW_024628054.1:0-4304 GCF_008729295.1 Plectropomus leopardus | reverse complement strand
ATATGTCATAAACAATTATTTATCAAACATAATTAGAAAACTTAGATTTACGGAGGAGAAATCACTCCTAAAGGACAAAAATGTTATAAAAAGGTTATTTCAGCACAAGGGACATCATTATGAAACACGTTTAAATGCACATTACAGACTTTATCGCGTGACACTTTCTGCATACATTAGCTCTTTGACTTCGTTAGTTGACTATATAAGGTCCCATAAAGTGGAAATGCATTAACAGCTACTGCAGACTGTTGGCCATAAATTATACAATATTTGCTCTCTCTAATGCATGCGTTGTGCCTAAAAATATTCTCCTCTCAGCTACAGTTACCTTTTAGTATTGCAGTTGGACTGGGACAGCTATAACTGATGCATATCTGAGGAAAGAGCTCTACACCGGGCCCACAGTAAACACACACAGTGGTGTAGTGGTGGTCAATATGTGCTGTGACATGATAATACCACTAGAGGGTAGCTACTGATAACAAAAAAACTTCAAATCTGAACAAGTGGCAGATTACATATCAAAGGGGAAAAGTTAATCTGCTGTCTGAGTAATACCTGTAGGAATTATTCTGATGGTTTAACTCATTCATTCTTGTGCCCCCCCAGGTTTAATTTTTAAATCCAACACAAAGGAGCTTTCAAATAGATTATTTGGGAGCGTTATATACTGAGACATTTGATTATTTTAAACATTTTTTCTATCTATCTATCTATCTATTGATGGCAATGCAGCAACTTGTCGAATTACCCAGATCCCAATCTGATCGAGTATCTGTGGGATGTGCTAGCTAGTGACCCTCCTAACAGCCCACACGATTAAAAGGATCTGCCAGGAAAGACCTGGTACCGGACACCAAGGACACCCCCCGAGGTCTTGTGCTCATGCCTTTACAGGTCAGAGCCAAATCCAATCCAAGGAGCCCCCACTGTGGATCAGGGATACCTCTGCATCCCAAAGATTCTAAATCAGATTGAGATCTGGGGAATTTTAAGGCCAGGTTGAAACATTGGGCTCTTTGTCACGTTCCTTTGTTCATACCTTAGCAGTTTTTGCCGTGTTGGATGGTGAATTGTCTCGCTTGGGGGGGAGGCAACTGCCATCAAGGAGTGCTGTTACTGTGGGAGGGAGGGGGGGCTTGGTTTGCATCAGGGTTTCGGTGGCTGGACCGTGTCAGGTGGCATCCACATGGCTTCCAGCACCAAAGGTTTCCCAGCAGAATATTGCATTGTCAGAAAATGATCAATGTTATTTGCTTCACCTATCCGTGATTTTAATGTTATTGCTGATCGGTGCATGTATAAAGAGTGGGACACAATTTTTTCATTTGACCTTTTGGGATTTTCAACCCAAAATAATGGCCCTAAAGCTATGAAATTGAAAACATTATCTTTGCTTTAAACCACATAGTCCCATTATTCATGGAAAGAAGCATTCATTAAACAATAGGGTTGTTAGTTGTCGCAGCAGGCCCTAACAAGGTGCTGACCTTTGCTGGTGGACCGGTAGTTTATTAGCATGAGTGAAACCAAATACCCATCGCCAGAAGGGGGCAACCGTACATGTCTGCCATTGCTGACATAATTCATGGCAGCTCTGCATCTAGCATTGCTGTTTTTAGGCTAGAGTATCCCTGAAACACTCAGGACACGTGCAAGATGAAACCAGATGATGCCACAGCAAACATCTCTTTGCTGTTTCTTTCTAGATGATCGTAAAAATGTTATGCAGAGGAACATTTTGTAGAGCATAAACTCAGCTCATGTTAGGCCCAGCTATTTGTCTTAAATGGACATCATAAAATGTGTGTTACTCATCATGACCTCAGACACAGTAAACGTCATATGATAATGTTTTGCTTATGTTAAGGATGTCTGTATATGAACACAATAAAATGAACTTGTTTTAACCTTCTGCTTACTCACAAATCAAATAGAAACATATAAATGAAAACAGTTTGTGCCTCCCAGGTGTTTCAGGGTGATACAGACTGGATTTCTAGACAATAAGGTAAAAATCTGAATTGACAAGACTGTAGAAGTGTTTGCATAAAGTTTTTCTCTATTGCTTTGGCTCTTTTCTACACTTTGGGATTAATATTCTGAAAACAACATATGCAACCCCCCACTTGTTCACCACAGATTTGAATTTCTCATTTCTTCCAACCAATTGCAAATGCCTTAGCATATGAGAAAGTAGAATCGTCAAAAGTTTGCACGATTACCTATTGACTATATCTTGTTGATCACAACTGATTGTGTTGCTTCTCAGTCAAATAGCTGTTCCCTCTAAAACATGTAGACATAATTTCATTGTGTAAGTCATCACATGCACAACAGTCCATTCCATCAAAATCTGTCGGGCATATATATCATGAAAACATCACAGTAAATATGGATCACTTGAAACATCTGCCAAATTAGTAAATTGCCTGTCAAGTGAAACTTGAACTTGACTAATGAAGGGGGAGTGTCCCCACATCTCAGATCACCAATCACACATTATGTTAAACTGGCTGACAGGTGCTACCCATGAGTATAAATGTTGCCAAATGTAAGTAGGCCTATAGAGCTTGACCACAGCAGAATCCATAATTTCTGAACATGGAGGAACGTGGCCAAGTAAATGAACATTGGCAGCTGCCTGGTGAGGAAGAGTAAGAATCTGTGGCAGTGAAGTGAGGGGAAGAGGCTGGGGAGCACAGACACAGAGCTGTCCCAGATGAAATACCAATGAAAT
Organism: Plectropomus leopardus; assembly: GCF_008729295.1. Classification (NCBI taxonomy): domain Eukaryota; kingdom Metazoa; phylum Chordata; class Actinopteri; order Perciformes; family Serranidae; genus Plectropomus; species Plectropomus leopardus. Next base: position 1,561 of record NW_024628054.1, on the reverse strand, counting down.
ACAGGCTAAATTTTCAGGCAAAGGCAGGTCGCTGAGTGCAGTCAAATGAGACCGTTCTACGGTGTCTTTAATCATCATTTCAGTTTGATAAACAATAGTACTAGGTCAGCTAGACAAAGAACATTCTAGATCAGTAATGTCATTGAAGAAATGGGGCAAAAAGAGTGAAATGTGGATGTGAGGGATACTTCCAGGGTCCGCTACTATACTTACAAAACACCTAAACATTTTGATCAGCATTGTTTACACAGTGCCAAAAGAAGTTTTCATTTTGGGGACAATGACTTTTCCTACGAGAAAATGATTTCCTTTCAAAGCACGAGTTAACTGTTTTGGGTGAGATGTGACCTTTTGCAGGTGAACTAAGGTGTTGTGCTGAACCATATAAGCTAATTTTGGCAAATGCACCTGAAGTTTTGAGAATCTTATTTTTGTTTCAAGAAATGAGCCAAAGTAAAAGAGAAAAACTGTAACAATGTAATATAAATGTTTCTTATGTATTATTTCAAATTCAAAGATCATTCTAATAAATCTACAGCTCTAAATGTTAATAAATTGCAATATAAATAATTGGTAAAATGATAATAAATAATTGGTAAATTATTCATTAACTTTTAATAAACCATCCGTTTCAGCTTCTGTACAGTATAAAGGATACCCTGATTAAAAAATGTCACCAGTAGCTTGAATTATCTTTGCTTTTCAAAATTAAGAGGGTGGTGTGTGCTGTACAGATTGTAAAAATCTTTGAGGCAAATTTTTGATTTATTTTGAGCAGTTATTATCCCTCTATCATTCTCTTTAAGCTGTATTCTTATTTTTATTATTATTTTAAATTTGTGACATTGATAATTTGTTAAACTTGGTCATTAAAAATAACCAAAATACTCACAGTGACCATTTTTTCTCCTTAAATGAATTGTCATTATTGTTGGTATAAGGTAACGCTCTAATCCCTTACATCCAGTAAACTAGCTCACATTTGACACTTTCAAATCCAAAGTTGACCTTTTACCCTTTGAACCATGAAACCCTTGAGGGTTGGGAGGGGTAACCTGGAGCGGAGCGGAGTCCGGCTGCTGGTGACTGCTTCACAGCAGGTGTTGAAGCTCTAAAACTTCTCCTGTTCCCACTCAGGAGCTCAAGAGTCGGTATCAGAAAGTCCCTGGTACTGCGAGATGTCACAATCCTGCAGGACAAACAGAAAAATAATGCTGGAAATATGCATTCAGCAAGTCTGTGTTTGCAATAAAAGCAGCAGCAGTTTTTTCATCATTATTGTCATAAAGTAATGACAATTGATCCCTTGACCCCAAGACTTCATCATTTCTATTGCTGCACCAATCCATTAACCTTTTAAAACCTGGATCAAATTCAGTTTTCTTGTGCTGTGTTCAGATGCCTTTCACAAGATATTTGAATCTTTGAAAACATAGCAAATTTATTTGATTTCTTTTGAAAACATAGGGAATAAGGCGATGACCAACTTAGCAAGAAATGTTCCATAAATTGCAAAAGATGTTACCTAAAAAAGGAAAGAAAATATATATATTTACAATTA
>NW_024628053.1:0-1798 GCF_008729295.1 Plectropomus leopardus | reverse complement strand
TATAAATATTTTAAATTTTCATCACTTTTTTAATGTAATTTTCTTTATTTATTTATTTATTTTTTTAAACTTTTCTGTTTTTGATCATTTTCAGGTATTTTTCCTGCTTTTTTTTTTTTGTTTTTTGTACTGATTTATTGCGATTTTTTCGTCTTTCTTAAACTTCTTGTTTACAGCTTTATGATTTACAGCTTTTCCCTGTTTTATATAATTTTAAATAAAATAAATGTCGGTTTTGGTTTGTGTACTCAGACAAAATTAGGAATTTCAAGCTGTCACTTCAGGACTAGGGACACTGTGTTGGAAGTGTGGGAAATAAAAAAAAAAAAAAGGAAAAATGAGAGAAGTCCAAATGAAGTTCAAGACCTTTTCTCATCAACATCACACTGTCAGTATTTTTTGTAATTTTCTGTATTTAATGCTGCACTTTGTTCACTTTAAACTTTTGTCACCTGAAGAGGAAACAAAAGAAAACAGTCTTTCTAAATCTCGACTTGAGCAGCTGTGCTGTTTCAGTTTCAGTATTAGCTTTTAAAAATCACCCTGTAAAAGTCAATTTTATGGAGTTGCTGTTACATGATGTCTTTTATTTTACTTTTATTTCTACCCCTGGTCCCCGTCCTTTTATCTTGTGCTGCCGTCTCCTCTTTTAATCATCCTCCTGACTTTGATGTAGGCTTTTATTTGGATGTTAGAGTGCTTTATAAACTTTTATGTTTGTGCTGTAAAAAAATAAAGTTTGTTGTACAAGCAAAGAGAGAAATAATGGACAGAGAATTATTATTATGATCATTATTACGCTCGAACTCACAGCATCCCAAAACCTCAACCGGGGTTACTTAACTCGCTTTGCTTGGGGGCCACTTTTCAAAATGACAGGAGGCCAGGGGCCACTCCCACAGGTCCCATACATGTTTTTAGGATGTAGATCCTTTCTCTGATTTTAGGACTTTTCCAAAAATTTAGGACATTTCGAGGATTTTAAGACTTTTTTTTATAGGATTTTAGGACATTTCTAAGATTTTAGGACATTTCTAGAATTTTAGGATGTTTCTAGGACTTTGGTACTTTTATTGGATTAAAGGACATTTCTAGGATTTTAGGGTGTTTCTAAGATTTTAGGATATTTCCAGAATTTATGGACATTTCTACAATATTAGGAGGCTTTTAGACGTTTCTGGGATTTACATACATTTCTAGGATTTCAGGACATTTGTGCGATTTCAGGACATCTCCAGGATTTTCGGACATGAGGGGCTTAGGTAGGACCTCTGTCGGGGGTGTGGGGGATCCTCCTCTGGCACCTTTTTTATAAACAAGCTCTATTTTGATGCTGTTTTTTGCACTCTGGCACCTAATGTTTTCCTAAAAGTACAAAAACAATTCCTGGTGTGAATCACTTGTTTTAATTGGGAATTAAAAAATGGTTGAGGGGCCAGATTTGGCCCACAGGCCGCACGTTGAGCATCACTGACCTATAGCCTGGAGAACTTGCAAGTCTAACACGCCTTAAAATTCTGATTTCAACAGATAAAACATCACGTTATGAAAGAAAAACGACCTACTGAGCAGGAGGCACGGCATTTTCTGCGGACAAAAGCTAATGCAGCTATAAAAGATAATCAAGAACGATAAAGAGGACCCAGGAAAATAAAGGACGACTGGTTCCAATAACTCAGACTGAATCCATATTGCGCTCTGAATTCTTCTCAAGGTGGACAAACATGTCATTACATCATGAAAACCTCAAGCAGTAATGAGGACTTTTAAAATGCATAAAACCTCAAATGTGGATATT
>NW_024628052.1:0-4191 GCF_008729295.1 Plectropomus leopardus | reverse complement strand
TCTGCTCCTGTGTGTGTGTGTGTGTGTGTGTGTGTGTGTGTGTGTGTGTGTGTGTGTGTGTGACACCACACCCCTCGCTCAGGGTAAAGGTTGATCCCCTTCTGATTGGCTGCTGGGTCTGTGATGTCACATGATGTCTGTGGATCAGTGACAGAGATTCTTTCCTCTGATTGGTCGACAGGGCGTGGCGACCTCAGTTTGATGATTGACAGTTTATTTTCTCACACACTCCAGTCCTGGGTGTGTGTGTGTGTGTGTGTGTTTGTGTGTGTTTGTGTGTGTGTATGTGTGTGTGGGTGTGTCTGAGAGGCCAGCTGCATTCCAGTGTATCAGCCTCTCGCTCTGTCACACACACACTGCCTCAGGTGTGTTCCAGGTGTGTGTGTGTGTGTGTGTGTGTGTGTGTGTGTGTCAGAGCAGGTTTGTTTACCTGTGTGGAGGCTCTTAAAGGGCCGGCAGTCTGCAGCACATTCAGTTCACTTCAGTAAAACTTTATTGATCCCTGCAGCAGCAGCACAGGGACAAATCACTGTGACATAAAAGTCAAACATTAACAGAGACAAAAACAAAGTCAGTTAAAGTCAGTAAAACATAAAGAATAAATTAAATCAGTAAAAGCAAGACAGACAAGCATGAAATGTGCATAAATAAAACATTAAAATAAATATTTTTCAAAAATTATTTGAATTTAAAGATAACTTGCCTTCCAAACTTCCTGCGGGTTTGGAAGGCAAAATTAAAAATCACCAAAATTAGCCCTTTTATCCGCCAGAAACTGCGAAAACTGAAATTATCGTTGAATTTTCAAACAATCTGCGACATTTACGGTCGCTCTTCTTCGAGTTAGCTGCTAACTGCTGCTTTTTAATTTTCCTGCGTTGCATCGCACACAGAACACGCTGTCAGAACCTCACACCGTCCCGTCCACGGTCTGTCCCGGCCACGGTCTGTCCCCTCCAGGGTCCGTCCCCTCCACGGTCTGTCCCCTCCACGGTCCGTCCTCCCTTTGATTGGGAGCTGCTGGATTCACCCGTCCTTCAGTATTCGAGTAAATGTAATGAAGTTTTGGTGCTTTTTCGGTTCGGTATTTTGGGTCCACCTGTGAAAGTTAAACTCTGAATGAAGCAGCAGACGTGATGACATCATCAGATCATATTTAGTGATCAGTTATTGATCATCGTTCTGATCAAAAGAAACATGAGGATGAAAAACTTAAACAGTGAATCATCTGCAGTGTTGTTCCTGCACACAGACGGGAAACACACACACACACACACACACACACACACACCAATGTGTGATGTCATCAAGGGGTGGAGTCTACATTTCAGTGTGGGTGGGGCTTATAGCAGACAGGAAGAGCAGACACTTCCCTCTCTAAACAGAGCAGGCCTGAGATCAGCCTCCTGCCATTGTTCTGTGTGTGTGTGTGTGTGTGTGTGAGTGTGTGTGAGTTTGTGTGTGTGTGTGGGTGTGTGTGTGTGTGTGTGTCTGTGTATGTGTGTGTGTGTGTGTGTGTGTGTGTGTGTGTGTGTGTGTGTGTTCCTCACTAAAAATGGGACCGTATTAACCGTGTTTCACTGCAGCTTCAGCAGATAATTCTGCTTCAGATGAATTTTTTTGATGGATCAGAGTCCGTCTGTCGATCAGAGATTCAGAACTGATCTGAGAACTGAGAGACCAAAATAAAAAGTATATAAAGGAAAGGAGATATATGTGTGTGTGTGTGTGTGTGTGTGTGTGTGTGTGTATGCATGTATGTATATATAATCTATTCTGAAGTATATAAAGAAAAAGGCCAAAAAGAAGAAGAAAAAAATACACAAAAAAGGTACCTGAAATAAAGAAGTAGAAAGAAAAGAAAATACTTAAGTAGAGTACTAGAGTAAATGTACTTGGTAACCTTCCACCGCTGATAGTCTCTAAACATAGAGACATCATGGTAGTCGGCGGAGACAAAGAGGACATTGGACAGCAGGTCTGATCTGATCGGACTTTTGTCTCTTTCAGGGACCTGATGATCAGGTGTGACCTTTGACCCCTCACCTTCACGCTCAGCTGCCCGTCTACCTGAGAGGGGCGGGGCCTGAGGAGCCCAGGGACCGTATACCATGGCAACGACCTCCTCTCTGCTCGGCCGAGGTGAGTCCTGCGTTCACTGTGATCTCCTCTGCAGGCCTGAGTCCGAATCCACTGGAGTCTCAGAATGAGGACCAGGGTCCAGGGACTTTAGGACATTTTTATTGTTTTAAGGCTTCTCCAGGACTTTAGGACATTTGTAGGATTTTTGGATGTTTTTTAGGACTGTAGGATGTTCCTATGATTTTAGAACATTTCTAAAATTTTAGGACATTCCTAGGATTTGAGGACATTACTAAGGTTTTAGGACATTAGGGTCTTAGCTAGGACCTCTGTTGGGGGGTGTGGGGGATCCTCCAATCTGGCACCGAATGGATACTAAAAGGACTAAACCTGTTCTCAGAGTGAGTCTCTTTCTGCTTTGGGTCCTGCAGGTCTGGGTCTGGTTCTGGTGGAGTTTCAGTATGAGTACCAGGGTCGGGACGGTGCGCTGGTCACCATCAAACCCAACGAGCGCTATGTCCTGCTGGCGAAGACCAACGACCACTGGTGGCAGGTCCGCAGCGACGGCGGCTCCAAGCCCTTTTACATCCCCGCCAAGTACGTCAAGGAGCTGCCGCCGGACGTCCCCTCACCTCTGGACTTCGACCCACCCAGTCCTGAACCACTGCTGCTCCCTGCGGCGACACCTGTCCCTGTTCCCGTCCCCGTCCCTGTCCCCGTCCCAAAGACTCTGGAGGAGCCCAGGACCAAAGCGGGGGATGAGGTAATGATCCGGCTCAGACCGGACGCCTCCACCGGACACCGCAAGACCGAGAACCGCATGTCCACATTCGGCGTCCCGCTGGACTTTCATGACCTGTCCACTTTGGTGGTACCCCGCCATCCCAGTAACCCCCCTCCTGATCCCCCAAACCACAGAACTACAGCGCCCAGTGGGACTACAAACATGGCTGATGACGCTGCGAGTAGGAAGCAGCCGTCAGGGCTCCTGGACGACCACAGGGACTCAGACAAACCTCGAGTGCCCAGTTTCAGTCCAGCAGACCCCCTGTCCACATCCCGGCCCCACACCCAGCCCATCCCTGTGGAGACACCAGTGGTCCCCCCACACAGTGACCACCACGGTGCGTCCTCACCATCTTCAGCTCGTCGTGACAACCAGGAGTCCCCGATAGAGCCAGAGCCCGAGGAGGAGGAGGAGGAGGAGGAGGAGAGCGTGGAGGAGAGCGGCGGCGAGGTGGATTCACTGAAGGAGGAAGATTCGAACCACATCTACGAATCCATCCAGGACCTGAACCTGGACCTGGAGGCCCTGGTGGGAGGAGGAGTGAGTCCTGGAGCACCGCCGGCACCTGTACCTGTACCTGTACCTGTACCTGCACCTGCACCTGCACCTGCACCTGCAGTGGCTCCGCCCCCCTCACAGGTAACACATCTGCTGTCAGTCTGTGCTGTTATAAATGACCTCTCTTAACTTCTGTCCCGGTTCAGAGTCCACGTCCACACAGTCCGATTGTCTCCATATAAAAAACAAAACCTTTAATCCAGAGACTCTAAACCTGCTTTACCTGGGGACCACTTTTACAAATGACAGGGGGCCAGGGGCCTAAAATTCTTAGATTGTAGGACATTTCAAGGATTTTAGGACATTTCTAGGATTTAAAGCAATTTAGGAAATTTCTAGGACTTTAGGACATGTCTTGGATTTTAGGACATTTTAGGACAACTGTAAATGTAAACATCACAAACCTAAACATCACATATGAACCATGTGATGACCCGGGATCTGATCCGGGATCTGACCCGGGATCTGATCTGGAATCTGATCTGGGATCTGATTGGTTGCCGTGTGTCTCTGAGTCAGATTTCAGAGCTACAAAATAAAAGCCCAGAGCTATGCATCGTTTCCTGCAGCGTCCACACAGGAAGTCAGAGAAGAAGAATAAAAAGCTGTTTCCTCTTTTTCTTCTTGTTGGAGCAGAAACAGCTCTGACCTTTGACCTCCAGGACGGCCGTGTTCTGGTCCTGGAAACAAGCTGAACTCACTTTGAGTTTCATTTGCTATTTCTAGTTTTATATTGTTTTTATTTATTTATTTTTTTTTATTCA
>NW_024628051.1:0-2235 GCF_008729295.1 Plectropomus leopardus | reverse complement strand
TAATATGTTAAAAAGAGTAAATATAATAAAGCTAAAAATGGGAAGTAATCGATTGTTAAAATGCTTGTTCTTATGAAAACAAATGATTCAGATGAGAAAATACAATTACTACAATTAAAGGTAATTATGATGCTGTTGTGTTTAAAGTGGATAAGTGAATGTTAACTGCGGATAGAGAACGGCTGGCTACGTTAATGGTCTTATCTCTGTGTGGTCATTAAGGCAGATCTTTGGACTTAATCTCATGCCTCACACTGAGGCTGTGAGAACATTTCCATGCTTTCAGAATGGCAACATTTGTGCAGTCTCTTGCATCAAACACTGTTGGAAAATGATTAAATAATTCCTGTGCACTTTATATGCAACAGTCCACTAATGTAAGCTACTTGCTAATTTATGGAAGGCCTATTTTTATAGCGGGAGGGGAAAGGTGGAAATGGTCCATATAGCACTGTATATCACATTTCTGATCAAGTCATTGTGATGAGCTTAGTGGTTCTGCTGGTCTGTGAGCAACCCTAAATACCTCCTTTATTAAAGTCATTAATTTGGATGTGGTGTTTTTGGAAATGGGATTTATTTTTTCAAAATAAAGATTATTTAAAAAATGAGATATGGTCCTTTAGGACTGGTAATTAGTTTTATGTTTGGATATAATATGACTGAGTATATTTAATGGTTCAAATATAGGGATTTAGTTATTATGGTTATAGTTTTGGCCCCAAAACATTTACACAAAGGTTAATTCTGCACATGCTTTGATGTTAAGCTTTCACTGTCTATTACCAGTGACTGGTGATTTCTTCTAATCTTATTGAAATGTTGTTCAGTGGGATCTTTGTCTCTTAACGCCCTTTTAATTCAGTTAGTGTGGCTGAACCATCGTACAGTGTCTTCTCTTCACATACAAAACAATCTTCCATACAAAACAACATCTACATCACTGATTCAAAAAAAGTGGGACACTCTGTAGACCGAATCACAATGTTAATTTACAGTAACTCCCAGGTAGAAAATTGCAGCGTCACATACATTTTATCAAATGGCACTGAGCAAATTCCAAATTAACTGATAAGTTCAACGCCACCTGAAAAAGGCCCATCTAAAAGTAGCAGTTTTTAAATCAACCTTGGTGTCAGACAGCCCTACTGACATGGATTTGAAGCCATTTTTATAAAAAAAAAAAAAACAGACTGCGTCAAAAAAACAGTCATTTTACTTCCCCTTCTTCCATCAGCTATTGTGTAATGTGAAGCAAAGCAAATATTTAAATAAAGTAATATTTCTTTTTTAGGAGGTTAAAATATAGCCTTGGCTTGTGTGAATGTGTGTGTGAATGGGTGGATGTGACGTGTCCTACAAATGAGTGAATGTGACATGTCCTGTAAAAGTGCTTTGAATGGTCAAAAAGAGTAGAAAAGCGCAATACAAGTACAGGCCATTTAACATTTTTTAAGGTTTTGTGGGTTGGAGATAATGAAATCCATAAATTCCTTGAAATGTGCTTTGAGGATTGTTCTGTTGGACTATTTGCCCATTTGCGCTTTTTTCTCTAAGCAATGAACCCCGTGCCATCCTTGCTGGTGAATACCTGAGTCTTTCGAGGATGCTCCTTTATACCCAATAAACTACCAGTATACTATCACTTGTTCCCAATTAACCTGTTTACCTGATCAGTGTTCTAGGTGTTTTTCCACAACTTTCCTTGTCTTTTTGTTGCTCCTGTCCAGACAACTGTATTTGACTTTCCACAACCTAATGGCATGGAAGACTTACAGAAACATAAAGAGTAGTCCTCACAGACATCTGACTGGATTCAATCAAGCTTTGGTGGCAGGGAATTCCCAACATTTTAACAACAGTGTGTATTAGAACAGATCACAAAGGTCATCTAAATCCAGTGTTATGATTTTTTGCATTTCACTTTTATTTGACAGTGCACAGGCAGAGAGACTTTCCCTCTGCACTTTCAAGAAAGGATCAAGAGAAAAAAAAGGTAGCACTTGCACAATTCTTAAGTGTCCATTAAAAAAGGAATAGAAAATACATGTACGTGCCCCAAATTATGCCTCATTTAAAAGTAAGTAATTTTACTCTTATACTGTATATATAACTTAATCTCCCCAGGTGGTTAAAAGTAGGCCCTTGTTCTGAGGTTACTTCTGAAATAAAGTAATAAAGAGCAATGATAAAGGCTTAGACTGGTTAACTGGCAGAAACTAAATGACAGTGTGC
>NW_024628050.1:0-3154 GCF_008729295.1 Plectropomus leopardus | reverse complement strand
TTGTAGCTCTTTCTTTTCTCTACAGATATTTTATTCTAGCACTTTTAAAAAACAGTTTTCAGAATCTATTTATTTCCTGCAATTTGTGGAACATCTCTTAATAAGTTGTTCAATGCTTTTTCCCCTATTTTTTAAAAAGAAATCAAACCAATATGTCTCTGAAATAAAGGTCTGAATGTTTGTAAAAGTCTGAAAACAGCACAAGAGAAGTGATGTGTATCCAGGTTTTAAAGGGCTGAATCAGTCTTTTAAAAGTCTTAAAAATGGTCAGACATGGGAAAAAAGGATTTCACAAATCCTTTTTTTCTGATGTTGCATAGTAAAATCTTAAAATAATTGGAAACTTCTATTTTTTAAAACTAATTTACTGAGTCCACTTTTCATGCAGAGTGAAAAACTTGCCAGTGAAATCGCAGAAAAATGCAAGGAATGCAAGTTCTCCCCAGATTTAAATTTTTCACCAGACCACAAACATCATGTCTTATGTTCCAAAAACATTTTTGATAACATTTTCCCTAACTTTAAGCAATCTTTTTTTTTTTTTTTTTAATTTTGTGTGAAATTGGTCTTTATTGTTATGCCGAGTTGCATTAAAATGTCTTAAAAAGTGATGTTTTTAACTTTCGGTAATCTGAAGGAACCATGCTTTTAGATAAAATAGATGATTAATAATCTAAATGTTCCTCGTCCTCGCTGTGCTGCAGCAACATGTGTTTAAGACACTGGAGGACGACCCTCTGTTTGCACGTCGGCCTGGTGAAGACGTCCCCATCGAGAAAATGAGAGAGCTCACCTTCCTCAGGTATCAACACAACCAAAAGTTGCAAATTTTGACCACCAGTAACATCCTCTGTTATCTAACATATCCATATCTATGTAATATACATTACGTCCATATTTATATAATGTACATATAGAAAATAAATCTTCAAATGAAAATTCACAGGGTGAAACAGCTTTTCCGCTATGACTTCATGACACAAGAGGAGGCGATGGCCAACCCCTGGAAGGGTGTGGCCCTTAATGATTCTCTGGGCATGTACGATTGGGCGCTGTCGGCCAAGTACTTCCTCAACAAAGGGGTAAGTGTGCATTGGTGACGGTGGTGGGAGGTGTGCAAAATGAAACATTGATCATAATGAGTTTATCAAAACTTTTAAGATTTGAAGGACATGTGATGTGATCTACCCAAAAGCAGTAATGGCATGCATTGTATTTACTTCCTTTACTGATAATCTGACAGTGTTGGCTTCCCATGCTGACTAGAGCTCTCTAAATACACAATAGAATCCCCCAAAAATTTAATAAAATAATATTCTCACACCTATTTCTTTAGTAAACAGACAAATACAAATGTACACCTTTTGAATTAAATTTTCTCTCAATCACAGAAGACTGACGAGGCTTAATTGCCATGTTAACTCGGCATAAAACACACAAATTCAAACTCAACAGAAACAAAGTAAAACTCAATGGTTCTTGGTCGGACTCATGGTCCCTCTTGCTAGTAATCCAGTAAGTCTACTGTTCCAACCAACACCAGCTCTGTTTTGGTCAAAATAAATCCCTAATTCACCATGCTGTTATTCCCCACAGTCTCTCTGCTGGCCGCCGGCTGTTTACAATCCAGTAACATCTCTCTCCACTACTGGTTCTCTTTTAGCTCAAGTCCACTAGTAGAAACCGGAGACTGAGCTCTGGTGGTGCGTGCTGTGCACTACATACAATGAGTTTTAATAGAAAGAGGATTGCTGTATTCATGACAGTGTTGAAAAACATACCTGTAGGATTTGTAGATACCTTGATGTACTCTACTGTGATACCGCCTAAGCCTACAACCCTGCTCCAAAAAATCTGAACTATCCCTTTAAGGCGGCATTCCATTTTTTTATCTACATTTTTTTCCCTTTTTAGTCATTGTCTCATCCCAGGAAAAGATGCTAAGAAGAATATCTTTTGTTTCAGATGTTTGGAGCGACTATCGCAAGGACAGGATCAAAGAGACACAGCAAATTTGTTCAATACACTGAAGACATGACGGTAAGAATTCTTTACACTGCAAATAAATCCACTTTACACAGCTTTGGTAAGGCTCTACTGTGATGCACTATATTTTCTCAAAACTCAAAATGTTCAGGATACACAGTTGGGCATGTTAGGCTCGTCAATTCCAATTATTGCTTCCACATCTAATCTCACTCAGGTGTGATATTCAGATCCATCACCATAAACTGTGAATTTGCAGCTGCATGTGTCTTGTTTTAGACGTACGGATGCTTTGCACTGACTGAGCTGAGCCACGGCAGCAACACCAGAGCCATGAGGACCACAGCGACATACGACCCCTCCAGCCAGGTCAGCAGTATGAATGTGAAATGTGACAGCATGGAAGTATCTACAGTATCTGATCTACTGTTTGGAGTCAAACTTGAATTTTTTACTCTGCAGGAGTTTGTGATCAACTCTCCGGACTTTGAGGCTGCTAAGTTCTGGGTGGGGAACTTGGGGAAGACTGCCACCCACGCTATGGTTTTCGCTCAGCTCTACACGCCTGACGGGGAGTGTCACGGCCTGCACTCCTTCATCGTGCAAGTAAGACTCTGACCTTCAACCCCTGACCATGTTTCAGCTGGTTACGTCACCATGGGCTGCTATCTGATGTGATGTCACACAGCTGCTTGTCAGAAAACACAGTTTTCAACTTGATATATTTGAGACGAGAGCTGCAATGAAAAGTATAATCTTAATTCATGCTTAAACAAAAAAAATCTCAAACCAAAACAGTTCTGGAGTTTAAGGTATGAAAGAAGCTGAGATTTTTTTTTAACAAGTTAGTCCACAAGGTAATAACTGTAATGTCCACTTGATTTGTCCAACTCAAAGAAGTCCTTCCAACACAAACAAAAAAAACAACAAAAATGTATATGTGCTCCATTTAAAATGCAAAACTGCAAATCAGATTAAAAATCTAGTAAGGGTCAAATAATTGTGTAAACACACGCTCTACCAAATGGTTGACGAGGCCCTCTCTGGTATAGGCAGTGAGGCTAGGCTAATGAAATTAAAATCGACTATTTTTTGATAAAGAAAAAAACTTATGAACATGATTATTATTAAAAGTGGTTTAAAAAAAATGTAAGTATGTTTTTTTTTT
>NW_024628049.1:0-1832 GCF_008729295.1 Plectropomus leopardus | reverse complement strand
AAATATTCATGTAGTACCCGGTCCTTAGTTCAGTCAGTATCTGATGACTGTCAGCAGCTACACTCACACACTGACTTATCCCAGACTGTCAGCAGCTACAAAAATGCATGTAGTATATTGAAAATTTAATTAAAAAAATAAATGCATGTATTCTATTGAAAATAATTCATTTTTGCCAGTTAATTTTCTAATTAATTGACTAATTGTTTCAGCTGCAGTTTTATATTTTCATGTTTCGGTTGTGTGAAAAAGTAGTTATCTAATTAAAGTAGTGAAGTAAAAAGTACTATATTTCTGATGTTTATTGGAGTAGAAGTGGAAAGTGGCTTGAGACTAAAATACTCAAGTAAAGTAAAAGTACCTCAGATTTGTACTTTAGTACAATATTTGAGTAAATGTACTTAGTTACAGTTCAGCTCTGGTCAGCAGAGGGACACACAGTAACTGAAATTACAGTGACTGAGATCAATAGATAGTAACAGTATCGTAGCAACCCTTCACCCCAGAAATGTAATGATCCGGTCGTTATAAAACCTCCAAAACATCATCAAAATTCTCATTAAATGACATTAATGCATTTTTTAAATGTGCCTCAAATATTAAACATTGTGCTGAACATTACTTTGCGGCCTGTGAAAGGTGTTTTCTCTTACCTCGGTACGAGTGACCGCTCGTAAAAAGCTCTCTGACCCCCCAAAAATCAGAGAGTACTCAGAAAATAAGAACAAATCCTGGATACGAGAAAAATAAGAGAAACTGTGTGTGTAGTTTCTTGCATGAGGCCTGATGAATTATCGTGATTATAGAGCTATATTGTGTCATTAGTTGTTTAATTAACTTTTAATTTATTTGCGTGTTATTAGATTTGTTGCGGAGCTCTGCGTTTAAGCGTTTCACTGCATGATGAGCGGCGTTTGGTTGCATTAGTGACAGTAAAACTTGATCTGGTTTCCGTGTTGTTCAGGACTTTAGAGACGCGGCGTGCCGACGCTGCTCTCAGCGGACTCTCAGCGCACAAACACGTTTCTGTTTGAACGCTCGTTTTTATTAAGCAGCTCAAAGTTACTCAGCACGGACGCGCCAGAGTCTCCTGGAGAGTTTAATGACATTATAACGCTGAGCCGCGGGAATCTGGGGTTTTTTTAAGCGCTGCACCTGAAACATCCCTTTGAACTGGTGCATCCAAAACACTGCAGCGCAACTGCTGAAGAGTTTCACAAGAAAACATGAGATGAGACGAACCTTTATTGATCCCCAGAGGAGGAACGGAGGTGTTTCAGCACAGCAAAGACAGAAATAAGGACAGATACTTAGAGGAAGGTGAAAAACTATCACGATAATTACAAGTAGAGAGCTGCTACAACGGGCTGTATACCGCTTAGAAACACAGTGAGCATAACCTTTGACCTATGACCACCAAAATCTAAAGGCTTCATCCTTGAGTCCACTTAGACATTTGAGCCAAATTTCAAGAAATGACTTCCTGCCATTCTTGAGATATCGTGTTCACAAAAATGGTCCGATGCCTCCAACGTTGGTGTTCGCAGATGTGGAGGCAGAAAAAGAAAGTTAGCAACGTGGTTAGAAATGTCCAACAAATTGCAAGAAATTAGTAAATTTAGAAATAATATTTTTTAAAGTAGCTATGGAAGATGTCAAGGAAAAAAACTAGGGAAAATATATTTATAATCAAAACAATTACACATTTATTTTTAACTTTTTATTTTTATTTATTGATTTTTGGGATGTACTATGTGAGAAATGTTCCTCAGAAAATTGCAAGAAATTAGTAAATTTATATATATATATTTTTTTACAGCAAAGGAAAAAGT
>NW_024628048.1:0-4204 GCF_008729295.1 Plectropomus leopardus | reverse complement strand
ATAAACATTGATTTTGTTATTATAGCCCTAAGGAAAAAAATGGAACAAAAAAATAAATTGTTGCATTGCTTTTTTTAAGTTAGGACATAATAGGGTTAAGGTTGTAATATGAGTATAATTTGAGTGTTGGTGGTTAGTGTTAGTGCAGCACAGAGATAAATATTGTAATTACATTTTTACAGCTGTGCACTGCTGATATAAAGCTTATTGAATCCAAGAGAAACACTTGTATTTTTTCACTTTGTTGGTGCTGCGGTGTCAAATGGCTGACCTCAAGAGCTTACATCATGACGCTGACCTTCTGCTAACTGCCCCACTGTACATTTGGGGACATAATTCGTGGGACGCTCAACAGAGTCAATATGCTCTTTTTCTGCTCCATTTCGGCTTGCCTCCTCTGTGAATCATCGCTGTCGTTATATAAATGACTTTAAAACACGTTGAGACACCATCAAGAGAAATTACGCACGATTCCTGAGTCACGCCTCATTTAATGGTCTGGATGATTTTGTTTGGGCTCAGCAGTGTTGCTATCCTTTGGATGTTCTGTATCCTCAGGACATGTTAGCCCAGCACGTGGCAGCTGTGTGTGTGTGTGTGTGTGTGTGTGTGTGTGTGCGCGCGCGCGCGCGTGCGTGCACATGCGTTGCATACGGTGTATTCTAGAGAGGCTTGCTGTGTGTCTGCGCAAGCATCCAAGTGGGCTATGTAAATCTCTGTGTATGAGGATTAAGTGGTTGAGGGGGCTGCTGTGAATTGCTGCTAAATTTCAGCACCCAAAGGTTAAGTCTCTGCTATTGCTTTAGGATAGTTCAATTTATATTAGTGAATACTTCTGGCCTCTTTAACCAGAAATAAATACTGATGTACAGCTTTGCTAAGAATGAATTTAAAAAAGTGGAAAGGTGCAAACCCTTGTGGGGATTTCATGGAGATATAGATGGATTCAGTGAAACTATTGGGGTGTAAAAGTTCAACTCAGTGTGGCTAGATGGGAATTTATGTGCTATTTTTCCTCCTGGTGAAATGTTAAGTTGAATTAAATTTACTGCTTCCTCAGTTTCTCAGTCTGCATTGAAACAATAAGACCACTCCCATTAGGTCTGGTTGAAAATATGTTTAAACAATAATGGGCTTTACTTGTAACTCACTAAAATGAAAATATGTAAAAAGATAGAAAGTGACTTTGGAGTGCTGAGACTCATCGGCGAGTTTATTGACTGTGAAGAAGCCAGGGGATAGATAACGCTGGGGAAGAGATTGTTCTGCGATAGCGACTGATATGTCACATAAAGTGGGCTGTTTGTGTGAACACAGGCAGTTTATGTAATAGTAATAGGAAAGAACAAAAGCAGTAATGTACTGCAGCACATTTCCTCTCCTGCTCAATTTGTAGTGAATAAGTCTACTGTGGAAATGCAGTTATAGTTGAACATAAACATCCGCAGAGACAGTTTTATGGTTTGCAACACTTATAGAATGAAATGTTTTATTTTTATAATACCAATATCTCAAAATAGCTCCTTCATTCATAATCAAATATGTTTCAGTTTCATAACAGTGTAAACACTGAGGCCATTGTGGATTGGGAATTTAGGCTTTAAAGGAGCATGTTTCAGTGACTGACAGGACACTCTGAAGGGCTGCCCCTTAAAGACGGAAATCCGAATCATCAGTCGGAGACCCTTAGTCGACTGAGATGGCTTCAAGTCAAGCAGTCATTTTTTTGTTTGTTTGGTTTCTTTTCTTTTTTCTTTTTTTGCTAGTCTCCATGCTGTACAGTGTACTTCTGGGGACCTTTTGGTTCCCAGATTTTGCTGCAGAGTGAGTGCTCCTGATTTAAACGCTCCTTTTTTAGCTGCAGACATGCAGGCAGCACATAGACAGCGGCACAGAGGAAGAAAGAGGAGAGACTCTTACATCTCACAGCAACTATATATGATACAGTCTCTGGCTTTTGTTTAATATCTAGTGTCGGCAAAACATTTTGTGCAATTAAGACCAGTCTTTTGTGACGTTAGCTTGTTTACTGTATCAAGTGAATGCCACTTTCACACTTAACATCCTGTAAAGCCTTACAAACTTTGACACTATGGAAAACAAAACCAGTTGTCAAGTATTTATATTGGACAGCCAAATCTGATTTGACTGGCATTATTCTTAGTTGGGCACAGCCCTACTATAACTGTCAGGTAGTGTCAATTTGTTGCAGGTTTTGATATTTATTATATGAATTTGTTAATAGTGCTTTTCTATTTATTATATTTATATGTTCAATTATACTTTGAATTGTTAAAGAGTTAACGTATTGTTTAATTTTATTCAAATTTGCCTTTACAATTTAAAATTTAAAAAGCATCCAGTATTGAAAAAAAAAAACAAATTATATCCAACCCTTTACAGGTTGGATTTCCAATTTAATTTGGTAAAGCATTCATGTTCCCCACAAGCTACATTTCAATAGTGATGTGCTGTCTTTTCATCAAGCACCACCATCAAGTCAAAACTGTCCAAAACTAATGATATTCATCCCCAGCAGTACTTTGTTTTGGGTGCTGATTAGAAAACTTTACAGCCTTACAGAGTCATTAGCATTGGTTGTATAGTTGTATTCTTGTTCTACAATAAATGGTCAGGACTGAGTTGAAGGTTAAAAATTTTCTGATGGCAAATGCATTTCTGGTTTCTTTTTTTATCTTAGTTTCCAACAGAGATGATCACTCGCAGATGTTAAACTAGGTCCTGATTATTTTTTTTTCTAATCTGAACTTGGGTGTCACTTTTGAGATGTCAATAAGGATTCAGCTGAAGAAAACTCAATGAAGCCTTTCAAACGGCAGCCTTGCTATTAATTTTAGCTACACCATGTTCCTCCCCTATCTTTTCAGCCATTCCACATCTACTACAGCACATTCCCCCTCGCTGGGATCTGTTGTGATATCAGATGAAAGAAACAATTCTCTTTTTTCCCCCCACCCCTCATGTCCGCTGCTTCTCTGGAAGCCTCTCATCATCATGTAGTTTTTTCTGGTGAAACCATATCTGCTTTACTTGTGTTGTGCGTGCATTCAGCATTCCAGCAACGTTACACACTCATGTAAACTCCAGCAGTGAAGATTGACAGCTGAGATAGATAATCTCACAGGGATGCAAGTTGGAGTGGGGCCATAAGGAGGGAAATGATATGTTTAATACATGGAGATCTAACAAATTCAAAGCGTGGAGACACATTATTTGCCATCTCTATCTTCCTGCATAATGATACCAGCAGAATATGTTATGATCTCACGCTGTATAGCAGCTTTCCGTAATTTAAATGGATTGTGGTGACATTAACATCATGTACCACCCTATTAGTCACAATGCATTTGTCTCAGAATGGCTTACTGTAAACTGCTAATATTTTCACAATAATTATGTACATTGTTGAAAAATGTACATTCAGATCACATAATTCTCATAGATATTAAGTGGCGTACCATGCACCCTGGGAATGACTTAGATTTATAACGCCTCATAAACAACCTTCTACTTCCCCAAAAATCAACCACAAGTAAAAATGTTGCATTCAACCATTCAGTTTCTTGAGTAACAATGCCAGTTAACACATCAACCATCTGAAGCCTGCACCAACATAACTTTTCTTGTGCTGCTTTCAGACACTTTTCACAAGCTATTTAACCCATGAAGCCTTAACACATTGATTTGATTTCTTCTTTGGAATCATGGGGAACAAAGGCAATGAGCAGCATGGCAAGAAATGTCCCACAAAATGCAAGATTTTGTAGTTTTAGAAAATAAAATAAAAAAAAAAGCTTTCCAGAAAACATTACTTATAATGATCATAATTACTTTAATTATGATTTGGAATCGTCATTATTTTTAGCACTACTTTCAGGTCATTCTTTGTGTCAGTTTTTTAAAATTTTCTTTTTTCTGTGTGTAATTATCGGTAATTTCTTTGGATCTATTTAGTAATTTCTTGCCAAGTTTTTGCTCATTTCTTCTTAAGTTGTTAATTGCCTTTTTCTCATGGTTTGAAAAGAAAATCAAGGCAATTTTTTTGGGTTTCAAAGGGGTAAGGTGAAAGTTCATATTTTTTATAGTGGGGTTGTATGAGTTACTTAAAAAGACATGACCCCAAAAATTTGCAGTGATTTAGTAAAAAGTACCAGAAAATAGGGCAGAAAAAAGAGAGTAAAAA
>NW_024628047.1:0-2403 GCF_008729295.1 Plectropomus leopardus | reverse complement strand
GGAGGAGACTGAAAATTATGATTTTTTTGCTTTTATTGTTTTCTTCTAAAAACATGATGTCAATCAGCTTCAGAAACGTCATCAGATTTCTGTTTCTTTTAGAATCGGTTCATATTTCTCGTCAGCTCGCTCAGAGACAGGAAGCTGCAGTCAGAGTGTGTTTCTGCTCACCTCCAGCAGGCGGCGGTGTGTCTGGCAGGTGCGGCCCCTGAGGGCCTCCAAGGGGTCCATCAGTGGGTGTTTGGCATAGAAGGGCGTGGTCTGGTGCGGCTGCACGTGCTCAGTGCAGTAGGAGGCGGTGCAGGTGAGACAGGAGCTGACGGCGGGCTTTTTAACGCCCGTGCACACGTCACACCACACCACCTCCTCACTGGACGCCGTCACAAATGGGTTAGTGCCGCCGCCATCTGCAGCGTTCGTTGCCACAGCGCCCGTCATCTCCAGCGGTCCGTCCCTGACCGGTAACCCTGCAGCGCCATAACGAGCCACTTTGTATTTGTCTGCGATGAGAGCGAAGACTTTGTTGACGCTGAGCTGAGGACGTTCATCAAACTGGCGTTTACAGAGAGGACACGTGCACACGGAACTGGACGCCCAGTAACCGCCAATACATGCCTGCAAACACACCACAGAAGAAGAAGGAGGAGGACGTGAGACAGGAGTGGACATAAAAACACAAGAAGTTTCACTGAAAGAGGAACAAAAATCAGAGTTTAACTCTTTGAAACCGAGATCAGATTGTTTTGATTTCTTTCAAAAACACGCTGAAAAATGTCCTGAGCAACTTGGCGAGAAATGAAACCAAAACTGTGAGAAATTAGTCAAAGGAGACAAAGAAATGACTCCAAAATTACCTGAAAATTTATTCCTTACTAAATTAGAAATAAAACTACAGAAAAATGTCCAGAAAGCCACAACGCTGCATGGCTGCTCTGCAGCTCTGCAGGTGCTGCTTCTTCAGAGACGCCACCTAAAGTTTCAATGCACTTTGTATAACGACAAAAAAGTCTCTTCTTCTTCTTCTTCAGTGCCCAGTGACCTCTGGTGGCCCTCTGGAGGGCCCGGCCCCTCAGGTTGGATACCACTGGACTAACCTAACTGATGCAAACAAAAAGCTGCTGCACCGACTAAAGATCCACCAACAACTGACCAATCACAGACTAGACTGCATCTACCTTTACTGCACAGGTGTGTACGTGTGTGTGTGTGTGTGTGTGTGTGTGTTTTTTTTTTTACCTGACAGAAGTTGTGTCCACAGGGGGTGGAGACGGGCTTGTCGAACAGATCCAGGCAGATGGAGCAGGTCAGCTCCTGCTCTGAGAACAGCTCCGGAACCGCCGCCGCCTCCGCCATCGCCATGCTGCTGCGGGATGACATCACAGGATGACATTACAGGATGACATCACAGGATGACATCACAGGATGACATCACAGGATGACATCACAGGACACGCTTCATCACTGTTTGTCTGTATTTCTATCAGTTATTGTTTGCTTTTTAGTTATTTATTTATTTTTGATTTTGTCTTTTCTGTCTTCCGTAAGTTTCAGGTGAGCTCTGCAGGAACGTCTCTCTGATTTCTGAGGTGATTTCAGGACGTTTATTTTGGACGGACGTCAGAGACTGAATGATGTCAGCGCGTCTCACTGAAAGACAAACAAGCCGCCGTAAAGCAGCATTAAGTGTTTTTAAAGAATCTTAAAATTTAGCGCGGCTGCAGTTTGTCGTTTCTCTGTGTGAGTATTTTTATTTGAGAGGTGGAACAAACAGGTGTGATGTCACAGCGTCTCACCTGTAAAATGTGACAGTGTCAGGTAGAGACGACCAGGACCAAGTCAAACTACATTCCTGCTCAAACGGCTCAACTCTGACACACAAACTGAGCTCAGGCTGAGCCAAAAATACCCAGCAGCCCACAGGTGAGTCATCCAAACACACCTGAGAGGACACACAGGAAGGAGGAAGGACAGGTGTAGAGATGGACAGGTGTGCAGAAGGACAGGTGTAAAGACAGACAGGTGTTAAGACGGACAGGTGTAGGTGCTGCTGTCTACCTGTGTGCAGGTCCCTGTGTGTCTCTGACCAGGTGATTATCAGCTGATAATCAGCTGTTCTGACCAGGTGTGAACAGGTAGAGAGTGGGCGGAGCCACCTTGATTGATGACTGCTGGAGTTTCAAGCATTGAACAAACGCTGCATTCTCTGCAGTTTTGTTTCTGATGTTCAGGTGCTGAAATAAACTCTTTTAAATGTTATTAAACTCTTGTGAATTATGAGGACGTTGAGGTTATTAGTTTGGCTTTTTATAGCCTACACATCAGGTATGATTCGTAACAATTTTTTTTTAAATCACCAAAAAACTTTCAAGAAAATAAAAATCGCCAAAATGCTTCATTTAAAAA
>NW_024628046.1:0-3638 GCF_008729295.1 Plectropomus leopardus | reverse complement strand
GCTGGAAAAACACAAGTGAGTTGCTACAAAACACCTACTTTGGGGAGCTAAGATATAGCTGGAAATGAAAAAACAGACGTTTGGGAGCTAAAAAGCCACAAGAAAAACACAAACAGGTCGCTAAAAAGCACCCATGTTCGGAAGCTGAAACACAGCTGGAAAAACAGCTGCTGCTTACTTAAGATCGCACCTTTGGGAGCTAAAAAGCCACTGGAAAAACAGCGATGGGTCACTGAAAAACAGACGCGTGAAAGCTGAAAAAGTGCTGGGAAACACAGACAGTCCACGTAAAAACACCTATACTTGAGAGCTAAAGGGTCACTAAAGGTTACTAAAAAACAGCTTTGGCATCGCTGTTTGGGATCTAAACTCCACTGGAAAGATCGCTGATAACCATCCAAGTTTTACGGCAAATTGGGCACTAAAGCACTGCTGCACAGACGGCAGTGGATCGCTCAAAGACGTGTTTGGGGGCTAAAATCTGCAGGAAAGACGGTCGCAGGTCGCTATAAGCATCTGAGTTTGGGAGCTAAAACCTTTCTGGAAAAGCTGCAGGAAAAACAGTCACAGGTTACCAGAAAACACCCATGTTTTGGGGTTGAACAGCTGGTGTAAAAACAGCCATGGTTTGCTGAAAAGCACCCAGATTTAGGAGTTAAAGCGCCGCTGTGAAACACTGACGGGAGGCTAAAATCCTCCCACGTTTGGGGCGGAAAAGTTACCGAAAACACAGCGACAGCTGACTAAAAGACACCCATGTTTTGGAGGTAAAGAGGATATGTTTTTCCTGGTTTGCAGAAACGTACAATGTCGACATTTCTTCCGGGTATCGGGCTGTTTTTCCTCCGTCGCGTATCAGCTCACTAAAGTCTGGACTTCACTGAGAGTTGATGAGTTTTCTCTCAGTTTTTTGTTTTTTTGCTCTGAGCTGTTGTTTGTGTCGTTTTCACGGATAAAAGTGGCGGCTGAAAGAGTCGATAATCTTCCTCGTTGGTGGTTAAACTGGAGGCGAATCTTCACCGTGCTGCTCTCACGAGCGCAACACGTCTGTGAAATCAGTTTAGAGGCGTTTGATGAGAAAGTGGCGGCGGAGTTTTCCCAGCTCGGGTCCTAAAGAGGTCGTGATGGTTAAAGCGAGGTAATGAACGTGCGGAGGAACCTTTGCATTAAATGTGCGTCATGTGTTTCTGCTCCGACGTGTGGAGATAACATCGGCTCAGATTAAACCTCAGAGCAGTTTTTTCTGCTGAGATAAAGGGTTCGTACGGGCATGAAAGAGCTGGAAAAGTCATAGAATTTGCAAATAGCATCTTCCAGGCCTGGAGAAGTTTTGGAAAACTGAATAGATCCTGAAAGTTTTGGAAAAGTCATGGAATTTTGTTTCACAGACCTCTATAATAGTGCATGATGTGCTCAAGGACCGTAGGAAATGTGTAAATTCAGTGATAATCTCTGTTTTTACAGTCTCTGGCTTTAAAAACCACTAAAACAACAAATATACACAAATATTTTTCTTTAAAAATTGCATTGATTTTTTTCATTAATCCTTATGCTCTATATAAATATTCAGCTCTAATCCTGCTCTGAATTTATTTATTTTTTTTAAATAATTATATTTTTAAAAAGCTGGTAAAAAGTGATGAAAATGAAATGGTATGTAATGTGTATTTTTGCCTCAGAGTCCTGGAAGAGTCCTGGAAAAGTCTTGATAAGATGCGTCTGAGCCCTGGAGGGGTCGTCCTCCTCCCGGCTGATGGCAGGAGAGTGAAGTCACACTGAGTTTTAAAATATACTTCCCGAGCGTTTCCCTCCGCAGACACACTTTGATGTTCATTTGTGGAGCGGAGGAGCGTGGTCGAAGGAAAATACCGCCGGGATTTCTGCTCTCTGAGAAAACACGCCGCCGTCTCCTCAAATAGACACTTCATGTCTTTGACCTGAGGACAGACCTTCTGTCCCTCAGGTGTCTCTGCGCTTCCTGTCCGTCGTCGTCTCCCGTATTCTCCCGTTAATGCGAGCGTGAAGTCGCGGTCCTGCGAGGCGGGGCGACACGACGCGCTCTCTTTCAAACGGAGGTCAGCGCTGCAATAATATTTTCCCCTGTGACATCAGGGCCCGCTCCCCTCGCCCGCCGCCATCTGTAACATGTAATTCCCAAGCTGAGTAAACTTGTGAGAGCGGGACACACACACACACACACACACACACACACACACACACACACACACAGGAATAGCTGTTTGTACTTGTGTAAAAACACTGAGGGTTTATTTGACTCGTATGATCATCAATCATCGTGTTTGACACACGGAGAGCGATGGAATGTAACTAATACTTTATCAAGTATAACTCTGAAGTACTTGTACTTCACTCATGTATTTTTTTCCATTTCATGCCACCGAATTGTTGTCAGTGCACGTCTCGGCAAGATGTTACATTAGCACGTCATTTGGTCGCACATATCTGGAAACTTTATTTCTCATCAGTGGTTAACGCGGTTACTTTTAAGCAGTAAAAACACTCGGTTATGGTTTAGAAAAGATTATTTTTGGGCAGAGAACCAAGAACGCTCGTGTTCGCTGGCTGAAATGTTGCAGTGTTTTGGTGAGAAACATCCAGATTCATGGCTCGAAGCGGCCTGATCTGTCGGTTCAAACGTGCTGGGAAACGCTGCAGTGTGTCGGTGAGACACACTCAGGTTTGGTGGCTATAACTTTGTAATGTGTCGATAAAAATCACCCAGTTCGGTGGCTCAGATGCTGATATTTGTCGGTGAGAGAACATCCGGGTTTGGTGGCACAAACACGAAGATGTCAGTGAAATTAACGGGTGTGCTGGCCAAAACGATGTGATTTGTTGGTGAGGAGCAGCCAGGTTTGGTGGCTAAAATGTTGAGATTTGTCAGTCAGAAATACTAAGATTCACGGGTTTAACACTGTAATGAATCGCCACAACGTGTTGGTGAGAAACTTTGAGGTTTGGTGGCTTTTTAAAGCTGCATCGTCATTAGGAGCTGCTGAAATACAGATGCCGTTCAATTTTTGATTGCACCACACTCTCGGAGCGCAGAGCGTACTCTGGACACAGACGGAGCAGCTGAACATCAGATGCAGTGATGGTAAAACTTAGTAGTTAATTGCATTGGGGCTAAAAGTTTGCTTTCACTTACAAGCAGCTGCTCAGATATTATTATTACTAAAAGAAACAATGAACAGAAGAACAAAAAAATCACACAGTTTTAATAAATGATTTATTTATTTGTCCACAGGCTTTTAACCTTCTGTCTTCTATTTGTTGAATATTGAAGCAACTTCGTGTTGCAACCGAAACACAATCCTCAGTTAACCCTTTGTAACCTGGACATCAGTTGTTTGTGATGTCCTCTTTTTAAAACACGGTAAAAAGGCAACCGGCAACTTGGCAAGGGATGTGCAAACATTTGCAAATAAATAAAATAAAATAAAATAAAAAATGGAAAATTGCAGTAAAACCCCAAAACAAACCAAAATAAAATACAACAGAAAAAAAATAAGAAAAATATTTTTATAATTACAATTATATATTTAAAATAATGTTAAACACATACAAAAAATATGTTTTAATGTATTTTTCTACACCTTTTTTAAGGTCTTTTTCTA
>NW_024628045.1:0-4453 GCF_008729295.1 Plectropomus leopardus | reverse complement strand
ACACTTGGCAGAGATAATAATTGCCCTCCTAAATGTTCTTTGTCAGGTACACATGAGCAGTTGACCATCGATGAGAAGGACCATGAACGAGTCTTCACTGTTTCTATGTGGGACTGTAACAGGAAGTTCAGAGTGAAGGTGCTGGGTATTGACATCCCATCGCTCCCCAAAATCCCAGAGTTTATTGTCTTCATAGAAGCCAGCATCTTCCACGGCCAGCAGCTTTTAGCTCAGGTAAGCGGTAAAAGCACACAAAAGAAAAAACATCTGATGATGGCAGCCATGAAATGCTTTGATTTCAGGGCAGCTAAATTGTTTTAGGGGTGGTGTTGAAACTGACCATGTTTCACTTTATAGATGCTTGGTTGTCAAGATCGGGTCAGATCAAATTGGCTAGTGCTTGACTAATGAAAGTACAGGTGTAAATCATATCTCGAAACAATCTGAATACAAAACTTAGTTTAATGCAAAGTATGAAGGGGGTAATTTTTAATGAATTGCGTTTCCTCTGACTGCCTCACATTGAAAGCCATTTATTGGTCATCTATTGGTTTGTGATCAGCTGTTTTGAGGCAATGGATTCGGCATTTTGGCTGTTGCCATCTTGTTTTTTTGGGAGCCAGAGGTGACCGTATTTGGATGAGAGGGGGGAGCTGTGGAGGGGTGAATCTAACACAGACTGTGGCATTGGCTTGCAGAAAGCTTGTCACTCAAGCAGCCCCAGCTTTATATATGCACAACTTTGGGCCCTACTGAAATGTAAACATGAGTTATGTGAAAAAAATTCACCCCCTTCGCGGGGTGAATTCGCAACCTTGAAAGACTTAGGTTTTTGCGAAAACAATCAATAATAAACAAATCAATAATACTGGCATTCATCGTATAAGTGGCAAATAATTTCATTTTCATAATTACAAAACAGATTTTTCATCAATATCGTCTGTGATTCCTGGGAGCATCTGGTTTACAAGATGAATCAAATGTATCATTTGAAATGAGACTTCTCAAACCCTTTAACAGTCACAGTAAGAAATGCTGTTTCAAAAAATTATACGATATAAGAGACCATAGAGTATGTTAACAAAATGCATCCATTTATTCAGAAAAAAAACAACATTTTCTTTGTATAATGTGTTTAAAAAGAGCAAAAGTGGTTGTAATATAATAGAATTCTGGGGTTAAAAGTAACATCATATAATAAACATCTAATAATAAATAGAAAAAAATAAGTAGGTGCAAATAAAAATAAATCCAGTCGAAAAAAAATTGTGAGGAATTACAAAAAAATTGCAATATAATATAATGAAAATCAAAAAATACAATTCACTCAATACAGTAAACAAATGAACAACCAAACAAAAAATAAAATAAATTCATTTAAGTACTGAGTATCAAAAACAATGATAATATATGGTATAAAAACCCATAATAAGTTCAGTATGAAAAATAGAACTGAATACAATTACAGTGTGATTATAATAACAAAATCTAAAACCTCCAGTCCAGGTTAATGGGCAAGACTTATGTGCCGTGACATCACAAATGATGTCACCAGTCCAGGTTAATGGGCAAGACTTATGTGCCGTGACATCATGAATGATGTCATCAGTCAAGGCTGTATGGCAGGGATTATGCCTTGTGACATGACGAATGATGTCACCATCTGTTTCAGAGAGTTTATGAATAGAACCCCTGGTCTGCGTTCAGATCATCGTTCCCTCCAGTCTCTGGAGGGAGTGTTGCTGGACTGCTCTGATGCCCGGGCCCAGCCGCTGGCAGCGCCTTGCTTCATGCTACATGTTGCGGGCCAGCTGTTTCGCGTAGGGCTCGGACAAGCCAGAAGTGTCCGAGCCCGCAGCGCAAGCGCGAAACTGACTGAGACTGCTCCAGGCTGACTCTGTGGGGACCAGAGAACCAAGCGGGTGGGTGGGTGGCAAAGACACAAACAAACACATCAGTCATCATGGACGGTTGCATAGTGGACGTCGGAGGACCTGTTTCCATCCAGCCATTAGCCGAAAATCAACTGCAATGTATCAACAGCCGGTGACGAAGACTGACGGAGGTTAAACTGAGTCACTTAATGATACCTTCAAGCTCCATTCAGTTAAAATGAGCACTAAGTGAAAGTCAAGTTCTCATGATGTGTTCACTGCGACCCTGTAAGATTTAGGTTTTGGCGAAAACAGTCAAAATAAACAAATCAATAATACTGGCATTCATCGTATAAGTGGCAAATAATTTCATTTTCATAATTACAAAACAGATTTTTCATCAATATCGTCTGTGATTCCTGGGAGCATCTGATTTACAAGATGAATCAAATGTATCATTTGAAATGAGACTTCTCAAACCCTTTAACAATCACAGTAAGAAATGCTGTTTCAAAAAATTATACGATATAAGAGACCATAGAGTATGTTAACAAAATGCATCCATTTATTCAGAAAAAAACAACATTTTCTTTGTATAATGTGTTTAAAAAGAGCAAAAGTGGTTGTAATATAATAGAATTCTGGGGTTAAAAGTAACATAATATAATATACATCTAATAATAAATAAGAAAAAATAAGTAGGTGCAAATAAAAATAAATCCAGTCGAAAAAATTTGTGAGGAATTACAAAAAAATTGCAATATAATATGATGAAAATCAAAAAACACAATTCACTCAATAAAGTAAACAAATGAACAACCAAACAAAAAATTAAAAATAAAATAAATTCATTTAAGTACTGAGTATCAAAAACAATGATAATATATGGTATAAAAAAACAATAATAATATATGGTATAAAAAACCAATAATAAGTTCAGTCTAAAAAATAGAACTGAATACAATTACAGTGTGATTATAATAACAAAATCTAAAACCTCCAGTCCAGGTTAATGGGCAAGACTTATGTGCCGTGACATCACAAATGATGTCACCAGTCCAGGTTAATAGGCTAGACTTATGTGCCGTGACATCACAAATGATGTCACCAGTCCAGGTTAATGGGCAAGACTTATGTGCCGTGACATCACAAATGATGTCACCAGTCCAGGTTAATAGGCTAGACTTATGTGCCGTGACATCACAAATGATGTCACCAGTCCAGGTTAATGGGTAAGACTTATGTGCCGTGACATCATGAATGATGTCATCAGTCAAGGTTGTATGGCAGGGATTATGCCTTGTGACATGACGAATGATGTCACCATCTGTTTCAGAGAGTTTATGAATAGAACCCCTGGTCTGCGTTCAGATCATCGTTCCCTCCAGTCTCTGGAGGGAGTGTTGCTGGACTGCTCTGATGCCCGGGGCCCAGCCGCTGGCAGCGCCTTGCTTCATGCTACATGTTGCGGGCCAGCTGTTTCGCGTAGGGCTCGGACAAGCCAGAAGTGTCCGAGCCCGCAGCGCAAGCGCGAAACTGACTGAGACTGCTCCAGGCTGACTCTGTGGAGACCAGAGAACCAAGCGGGTGGGTGGGTGGCAAAGACACAAACAAACACATCAGTCATCATGGACGGTTACATAGTGGACGTCGGAGGACCTGTTTCCATCCAGCCATTAGCCGAAAATCAACTGCAATGTATCAACAGCCGGTGACGAAGACTGACGGAGGTTAAACTGAGTCACTTAATGATACCTTCAAGCTCCATTTGGTTAAAATGAGCACTAAGCGAAAGTCAAGTTCTCATGATGTGTTCACTGCGACCCTGTAAGATTTAGGTTCTGGCGAAAACAATCAATAATAAACAAATCAATAATACTGGCATTCATCGTATAAGTGGCAAATAATTTCATTTTCATAATTACAAAACAGATTTTTCATCAGCGTCGTCTGTGAATTTTGGGAGCATCTGGTTTACAAGATAAATCAAATGTATCATTTGAAATGAGACTTCTCAAACCCTTTAACAGTCACAGTAAGAAATGCTGTTTCAAAAAATTATACGATATAAGAGACCATAGAGTATGTTAACAAAATGCATCCATTTATTCAGAAAAAAACAACATTTTCTTTGTATAATGTGTTTAAAAGGAGCAAAAGTGGTTGTAATATAATAGAATTCTGGAGTTAAAAGTAACATAATATAATATACATCTAATAATAAATAAGAAAAAATAAGTAGGTGCAAATAAAAATAAATCCAGTCGAAAAAATTTGTGAGGAATTACAAAAAAATTGCAATATAATATAATGAAAATCAAAAAATACAATTCACTCAATACAGTAAACAAATGAACAACCAAACAAAAAATAAAATAAATTCATTTAAGTACTGAGTATCAAAAACAATAATAATATATGGTATAAAAACCCATAATAAGTTCAGTATGAAAAAATAGAACTGAATACAATTACAGTATGATTATAATAACAAAATCTAAAACCTCCAGTCCAGGTTAATGGGCTAGACTTATGTGCCGTGACATCACAAATGATGTCACCAGTCCAGGTTAATGGGC
>NW_024628044.1:0-2570 GCF_008729295.1 Plectropomus leopardus | reverse complement strand
GCTAAAAATAGTTTTTCCCTCTTTTTCTTTTGCATTTTTAAAATAAGTTGCTCATTGCCTTTTTTCCCATGTTAAAAAAAAATATATATATAAAAAATTACAGCAATCTGCTCCGTGTACAAAAGTTACAAAAGTTAAAATACTGGTGACAGGCGTCTGCAAGCAACAGAAAAAAGTGATGTTGCTTCTGGTTTCAAATGATTAATGAGCTCTCTCTCTCACCTCCTCCCTTCATCTTCATCTCACCTCCCTCCTGTATGCTCTCCTCCTCCCGCCTCTCCTCACCCCTTTTTCTCCCTCTCCTCCTGATCTCCACCCAGGCGACCCCGAAGGATCGCCCAGGGCACAGTGTGCTATTCCTGGGTAGCTGTTTTGTCGGCGCCCCCCCGTCCCTCTCAGGGGAGACACAGCTAGCCAACACACACACAAGATTAGAGAGCAGTGTGTCACACACCCACATACAAACACATTGAAACACACACACACACACACACACACACACACACACACCGAGGAGCGGCGCTACAATTAGATCCCTGTGGTTAGCAAGGTCTGTCATTTAGACTGGAGGATAGGGCGAGTGTGTGTGTGTGTGTGTGTGTGTGTGTGTGTGTGTGTGTGTGTGTGTGTGTGTGTGTGTGTGTGTGTGGTTTGGGGGGACTGCTGAGGGATTAGAGGAGCGTTGTGAAAACTCTCACAGCTGCGCTCTCGTACAACAATCGGCTGTTTCCACGCAGGCCAACAAATGAACCTTTTTTCTTTGCAGGCAAAAATCTAAACGGGAAGCAAATTCACTTCACGTTGCCTCTGAACTCGCCTTCCTCCTCGGATGCAGCTTTTTTCTCTCCGGCAAAAACTGCTCAAAGCAAAGCTGCTGCCAAACACAGAAACTGATTAAAGTGCCATGAAATTGTGATGCGTTTTTGCAACTCTACTATGAGTACAGCTGTGTATGTAACAGGTGATAATTTTATTATTTATCATTTTTCTTTATAATTACATTAATCCTTTGAAATCTGAAAAAAATAAGCAAACATAAGGCAACAACGTGGACCAAAAATTAGCAAAAAAAATGTTGAAAAATTGCAAGAAAACTTTTTGAAAATAAGAAAATAAATGCTGAATTTTTTAAAAATATATGTATTTGTTTTATACATTTTATTCTGTATTTTTCTGTGACATAATTTTAAATATATGAAATGATGAAGAGTTAGCGAGGTCTGGTCAGTCGTCTGTGACCGACAGAGTTTTACAGTTGTGCTGAATATTATTTTTTTTAACATTTTAACATTTCTATTGTATATTTTTATAAAATTTCAGGAGGGTATGAAAGTATGAGATATTACACACTGCCCAAGCGTGCTAACCGGTTTAATACATACTTGGCAGTTAACCCACTAACCGCTGACATCTTTTCTTTTTTAGGTGTTATCATCCCATAATAATGTCGCTGCATGCAGGGGCCACCTTCAGACCTCAAACTAGAAGCTCTGTGTGGAGGAATGAGGTGAGGTGACTTTATTTGTACCCGTTGGTAGTTTGTTTTGCAGCACAGCAGAGAGAGCATCCACGTTAGTTTACACCATTAAACCAGAGAAACACCGACAGAGAACAGACCGATAACAGACAACGCAAACACCAAAGCTTACAAGAAACAAGAGAAGCTAAAGCAAAACTGCTAAATCAAATGTAGCCCAAAAGGCAGATAAATAGTTCTATTAATAAATATAAACATTTAAAAATTAGTGTGCATCCCATGTTAGGCTTTATTTAAACGAATGATTGCGGTTGGAACAAAGCCGTTCCTGTGGCACTTTTCCGAAACCCAGGTGCTTCAAACGTTCGCCCAGCCGGCAGGAGCTGAAACTCCTCATTAGGGGCTGCGAGTTAAACAGCATACAGGGACTCGATGCTCAGCTGTGACTCACCAATCAGGCGATGGGACCATTTAAAAAAGACTCAGTCTGCTCCTGTCTTTCAGTGTCAGATTGCCAGACCATGCCAGCAAAGAAAAGGATCAAACCCACTCAATAAAAGCACGATAAAATAGCGTGAGCACGGTTTGTGGAAGTTCGTCAGCTTCCTCAGGCAGAAAAGACGTTGGCGGCTCTTCCTGCACACAGCCTCACAGTTTGCTTCCAGCGTAAGTGAGCTGTCAATAACAGTGCCGAGATATTTATACGTTTGCACAAGTTCAACAGTTTGACCCTTAATTATTCTATCTTCAGGTGTGCCAGCATTTTCCTTAAGATCAATGAGCACAGCTTTCATTTTTGATACGTCGAGGTCGAGATTTGATGTTTCACACCATCTGACAAAATGATCGACAATCGGCCGCTCCCTTTGTCCTGCAGCAGACTGACAATTACTGCGTCATCTGCGCACTTTAACAATTACACGCTGAATGGAAGGAAAGCAGCTGTCAGAAAATAAACGTGGAGAAAATAACAAAAGTTCAACAAGGAGACAGAAAAAAGATCCTACAAGTTTTGCTGAATTCATGTGACGTCAGAAGGTCGGAGTCGTTCTTCTGACTGTCTTCATGTGCCAGCCTATCGATATATTATTTT
>NW_024628043.1:0-1951 GCF_008729295.1 Plectropomus leopardus | reverse complement strand
ACACACACACACACACACACACACACACACACACACACACCGCAAAAATGCCTTTCAACACTCTCAACACACAACACAATGTACCAATTTGTTATTCCTCGTTCGATTAATTGGTCTTGTCTTCTCCTGTCCTGTCCAATTTTGCACTGTCCTTTTTGTCTCACACATATTGTCGTCCCTATCATGTCTCTCGCTTGTCTTGTGTTGCATTACACAATAAAAGAAAAAAAGTCATGTCGGAGTATGGCTGGATGTGACATTTTCGGTGTCTAACACAGTGTGTCTCATGTTGTTTTGCAGCGGCACTGTGAAGCACGAGAAGCGAGCGTTCAGTCGCCTGATTCTGGACGCCGCCTGCACCTTCTTCCTGCCTCCGTTCAGCTTCCAGATCAGAGTGGGAGGACTTTACCTGCTGTACAGCCTGTATCAGTGTCAGACCGCCTCGCCCTCAGAGCAGGTCAGCAACGCAACACGTTATCGGTCATAAATTACATAAACTAATACTGGAAATAAAAGTTCTTATTGTGGTTCCTGCTGCAGATTCGGGTGGCGCTGAAGGACTGGGAGGACATGAAGAAGTTTGAGAGGGACGCTGTGGACGCTCAGCACCTGGACGTCGTTTACATCCTGCGACAGCTCATGTTCCTCAAAGCTTTTAACTTCACCGCCATGCCCACTCCGGTGAGCATACACACATTCACAACCGATATTCACCTAAAACCCTAAATATTCATTCAGATTCGGTTTATTTGCCCATTTCAGTGTGAAATTTCCAAAACTATTACAAAAACCCCAAATACACTTTTTTCTCGTAACACTTCCACACGTTCTGTGAACAAACAGGAGCAGGAAGAAGAAAATCTTATAACACCTGCCTCCTTCTGACTAATAACAGACGCTACTGTAAATATAGATACAAATGGCCAACATTTCTATATTTACCTTTCTTTTTCACAAATCATATTAAATTTACCAAAAACAAACAATCAGTTATCTTAATATTACTGTTAATCAGAAAGTTGATAATATCCCATCATTTTTCTTTATACCTTTTAAATTGAATAATATTTGAGCTGTATCCTAAATCTTGGTCTTGAGTTTGCTTTTTAAAAAAAAATCAACCCCTTCTGCTGCCTCCTCCTCCTCCTCCTCCTCCTCCTCCTCCTCCTCCTCTCCTGCCAGCTCGTCTTCAGGAAGAACAGGAAGCTGGAGAAGTCGGCGCTGTGTGAGGAGTTTATTGAGCGAGCGTGTCGTCCACAGGAGCTGATCAACATCGAGCTGCTGGAGGTGAGCAAAGAAAGTTAAAAACCGTAATTAAACAGAAAGAAAAACAGGAAAGAAACGACTGTTACTCCGTCTCTACAGTGATTCATACTGAGGGGCTGCAGCTGTGGCCAGGAGGCCGCTATAATCTTTTTTGCTGATTTATAATTTTTCTGGCGTAATACCCAGTTTTCAGAGTGCTGGATTGAAGTTGTGAGTTTTTTGTCCTTTTGCAGGAATTGTCCAACATTCATGAGCTCTACGGGAAGCTGAAGACGTCTGTCGGTGTGACGTCAGAGCAGACGGATTCGTCCGTCAACCTGATCCGTAAAGACCTCGTCCCGCAGCTGCGCAGCACTGTGGTGGACTTTTACAAGTGGCAGCAAAAGAGGGTAAGGCTTTTTTTAAGATAAAATTTGTTTTATTGTTCCAAAATATTTACAACAATAAATCTCCAAACTTACAGTCTGTGGTGAAAGAAATAATGTGGTTGTTTTAATGCTTTTATATATATATTTTTTTACATTTATTCTCAATGGTGCTTTTTCCATAATTCATTTAACAAAATCATGTGTCTCATCTTCAGGGCGGTCCAGGTGAGGATGAAGACAGCGGTGAGGGAACGTCCTCTCAGCAGGAGGTGAGTTACGCCACGTTAAATTTACCAAAAGGTTTAAAGCATCATTGG
>NW_024628042.1:0-1810 GCF_008729295.1 Plectropomus leopardus | reverse complement strand
ATATATATTCCCCCAAATTTAATTTAGTAATGTCACTAATTACTTAAAAATAAAAGCTGCAAACACATCAAAACTTTTATTCCAGGTTTTTCAAGGCCCTGCCTCCCATTGGGGCCCTGGGTAATCATTCCCACTTTTCTCACCACTACGACGCCCTTGTTAAGTAGCTACACTACTTCCACCTGGAGTAGCGACAGTTAATTGTTACCTCTGCATTGATGCATTCAAGTTAACAATCTAACATTATGGTCATTTATCACTAACATGCTTTTTTGATGATAATATTACTGTTCTTTGTTCCTTTTGAATGCAGGGCTTTTACTTGTTTTGGAGTATTTTTACACCGTGGTTCTGGTACTTTTACAAAGTATTCTGCTTCTTCTCAAAATCAGAAGCAGGTGTGTAACTCAAAGTACTTTGACAGATCTGAGAGATGTGGCCCACAGAGAGTAATATACATACTTTGTTCCATTCTTTCAGTCATCACTGTTTTTGTCAAAAACAAAGACCAAGATAAACACCATGGACATTAAGCTTAAAACAATCATAAAGTTAATGGCAGTGTGTCATCATGCATTGTTCAGAGGACTAACTTGGGATTTTGGTGCTTTTAGCACATAGGCAAACAGAAGCACAAATATATTTCTTTTTTGTTATTATTTTAGATACTTTAAAATGATCTGTATCCCTTTTGGAAACTTGGAGAAAAGATTGAGCAGTTACAATACAACCACAAACAAATAAACAGCAAAGCTCTGTGTTTAACCCCAACCCAAACCAACAAAAACATATCCAATTGACAGATGGAAATAGACTTAAAAAACAGTTTCTGAAAAAAATAACTTCAACTTGAAAATGGACTCTGTAGTCACACTGTCTGTAGCCTCAAGACAATCATGACAAACAGAAACTCTGCTATGTAAAAGAGGGTCTCATGGTCTCCACAACATTGTTTAATTTTGAAGGTAGCATGTAAACAATGTGATCTGACAGTATAAGTATGTGAATTGACCACGACCTCTGAACACTGTATTATGTGGCGGTGGCATGTATTGCATTGAAATAAGATGGTGGTAAAATTGTTGTTTATGCACCAGTAGTATACGTACAGGACTTAAGTATGTAGAGGGTATAAATACGTTATGTAACATAAAACTACGTAAAAAGCACATGTACACTGAGTTAAAGAAGTCAATGTTGGCTTTTATTTTTATATGGGAGATGAACAGTGGTCTCCCTGGTGAGAGTCCTGTGTTTGTTAGACCCATATACCACCCTAACCTCCTCTGTACATGGACTTTCTTACTTGTTATACTACTTATAGGGCAATAACATTTACCACTGCCCATTGCATGACATCCATGAACCCGGGAAAAGATCCTAATTGACTCTGCACTGGCATTGTTTCGGTGGCGCCGCCATGTAATTTCAACACAATATGTGCAACCACCATGTAATGCGGTGTTAAAAGGTCATGGTCATTTCATGTATTTCTTTAAGACCAGAATGCATGTAAAGCCTGATCTCATTATTTGATACAGTACATTAGAGTGCTCCAGAAATGAGTCTTAAACCCCGAAAATGAGTTAGCATTTAAGCGCTCCCAGTTCCCTCACGTCAAAGTCAATAAGTGTGTTTGAATGGCTTTTCAGTTAGATGTCTGAAATAAGGTCTGTGGTTAACACAAGCTTAGGAGACTTTCACATTTTGCTCTGTGACATAAAATACATCAGTAAATACCTAACTTGTGACTTTTGAAGCTTATCTGTGTCTTTAAAAAGGCAGCTAGTAAGAGGTGGCTAAATGAGAC
>NW_024628041.1:0-1434 GCF_008729295.1 Plectropomus leopardus | reverse complement strand
ACCAAACATTATTTTGAGGTAGTTTTCAGGTACTTTTTTGTACCTGAAAACTACCTCAAAATTGGTATTTCTTGCTTTTTAGAGGGTAATATGATCTTACATACATACGTATCGCTCTACACCAGTGCTTTTGAAAGAAATCAGATGTTTTTAAGGGGTTGCACGTAAATACGTCAGGAGCGTGCGGCTGCCGCAGAGTCACAGCGTGAACAGATTTACAGATGATGGATAAAGTTTAACACTTTCCTGTTTTATCCACCTGCAGTTCTGCAGTGTGTGTCTGTGTGTGTGTGTGTGTCTGTGTGTGTGTGTTTGTGTGTGTTGATGTTGCAGAGGAGACACAAACAGAGACACTGAGGCAGAAAGACAGATGTTATCTTTGCTCCAAAATAAGAGCTCTGTCCTCAGCTGTTAAATCTGGATGGGATGTGATAAAGGGCTTTTATTCTGAAGTTTAAAGAAAACACAAACATCAGTGAGAGTTTCAGAGCCGTTGGGACGGATCTGAGATGTTTGATAGGAGGTCACTGCTCTGCTGACGCTCCGTCTGGAGTTTTATTCCTTTTAACCCTTTAAAACATGAGCAAAGGCCAAAATTGTCTCAAAAATTAACAAGAAATTTGTAAAAAAAAAAAAAAAAAAAAAAAAATAGTGCAAGAAAATTGCATAAAAAATCACCAAAAAAAGGAAAAAGATGTTGAGCAGAGGAAAAGCAGGTTTCTGGTTTAAAAAGGGTTAAATGCTAATGAAAAGCGTGTGAGTGCTGCTCAAAAAACTGATGTTAATGAACTGAAAGGGTTAACAGCTTTTACCGCGAATAAAAACTTAATTTGAGTGGTAAATGTGTCCCAGGTTGACTTGTCCTGAATGTAAAACGTCTCGAAATGCTCCTGCTGATGATGTAATTGAGGCAGAAAAAGAGTTAAATATTCATGAGGAGCAGAATGTGACTTTTAATGTGGCGGGGCTGCGTTCAGGCTGACAGGAAGCTCAGCAGATGTCTTATTAAGCGCCGCACGTTCGCAGTTTGACTGAAACAAACAGCAGCAGAGACGGTAAACTGCAGCTGTGTTTGTCTCTGACGAGAGTCCAGCATCTGTCTCTGAGACGTCCCCCAGAGACACAGAGACGAGTCCGCAGGTTTAACCTCGGAGTTCGTCCATCAGAGGACACGCAGGACGTCGAGAGACTCCGACAGGAAGCAACGTTTATTTCTATGACGCTTTTCTCTCAAAGAATGAAGTCGATCAGTTTCTTCCATCAAATAATCAGTGACCGTAAATCTGCTGGACTGTCTGTGTCTCTGCAAAATGTGCATTTCCAAATCCAGATTTATTTATAAAGTACATTTAAAAACAACAACAGCTGACCGAAGTGCTTTACAATCAAAAATAAAATAATAACAATAACAATAACAATAATAATAACAATAAT
>NW_024628040.1:0-4056 GCF_008729295.1 Plectropomus leopardus | reverse complement strand
GAATTCTTCTGTTTCCGCTGAGCGTGTCGGTGAGTCCCGACAGGTGAAGGTGTGTGTCGGTGTTTCAGACCTGAACGAGGTCCCAGAGACCGAGCTGCTCGACAACAGCATCCAGAAGGGCCGCGCCCAGCTGTCCGTCAAAGCCCGCCGCCACCGCCCGTCCAGGTCCCGTTACCGTGACAGCGTGAGCTCCACCGAGGGCGACGACAGCCTGGACAGGAAGGTACAGCGTGTTTTATTATTCATTCATGTCAACAGCTCAACCTGACTGATGACATCACCGTGACATCATACTGGTGATTTCATAAGTGTGTGTGTGTGCGTGTGTGTGTGTGTGTGTGTTATCAGGACAGTCCGTTACACTCCGCCCGCTCACCTCTCCACCTGGCCATGCGAGGCTCCTCCCCCTCTCCTGATTCGCTGCTGTCAGCACGAAGCCCCGCCTTCTCTTTCGACACACCGCTGGTGAGACCAATCAGAGCTCAGGACAGGTCGTCCACATGATGCTAATTAACGCTAACTAATAACAAACAAACAAAAGACGATGCCTCACTGTGATTGGTCAGGTGCGGCGCTCTCCAGAGGATGAAGAAGCATCATTGGTGGCTCCACCTCGGGGGCGGTACCATCAGCTGACCAACGCCACGTCTCAGGAGGCTCTGGTGACGCCCAGCAGCTCACCGTCCAGGTCCTGCCCCTCCTCCGACTGCCGCGTCTACATGAGGAGGAGCAGGAGGCCAGACAGTGAAGGTACACACCTGTAAACACACACCTGTAAACATAAACACACCTGTAAACACACACCTACAGACACACACCTGTAACCAGAAAATGTGTGTGTGTGCGTGTTTCAGTGTTGGTCTCTGACTCCAGTCGGGACACCAGTCCGGCAGACCCCGGCAGTCCGACCGTTATCTTCGACAAGAAAACCAAAAGACGTTTCCTGGACCTCGGGTGAGACACACATCAGATTTAAGGATGTTTCTCAGATTTTAGGACATTTTTTGGATTTGAGGATGTTTTTTGGATTTTGAAACACTTTGTCGGATTTATCAGAGCCCAGATTTAAATTGCGGGTCGTCGGTTGAGTTTACTGACATATTTGTATATTAATAATAAAGTTGTGGTTGATGTGATGATGTTTGCGTGTCTCTGTGTCTCTCTGTCTGTCTCCGTGTCTCTCAGGGTGACTCTGAGGCGTTCGTACATCCGTGTGAGGAAAGACAAGTCCAACCGTCTGTCTGTGGGCAGCAGGTGAGTCCATCATTGAAGACACTCGTCCGTCCTCACAGGTCAACATGTAACACGTGTCCTCCTTCGTCCTCAGAGACACGTCTGAAAGTCCGTCTCGCTCTTCGGGATCCTTTGTCCCGTTCTCCTGGTTCAGCGAGGGACGGGGGTCGTTGTCCTCCGCCGGGACTCCCCCTGCCTCCCCCAAAGTCCCCCCGCTGAGCTCCCCGAGGCCCCGCAAGTCTCACTCCCAGGTACAGACCCCGCCCCCTGTGATGTCACAGCGTCCACACTCAATTTTAATGAATGTTGATGCAGGTTCAGAGCTCAGAGCCTGCAGCAGAGATCACATGACCACAGTGATGTATGAACACTCACACACACACACTCACTCACACACACACACTCAGTTCCTCTTCACTCAGAGAAAACAGCTCCATTAAACCTCCATCAGCTGCTAATGGCTTCTGTGTGAGTGTGTGTGTGAGTGTGTGTGTGAGTGTGTGTGAGTGTGTGTGTGTGTGAAGTAGTAATGCCCTAATAAATTGGACGTACAGTCATTTCCACACAAAGCTCATTAATGTGGACATAAGCTGTAGGGTTGGCTCTGAAGGGCTGGTTCTGAAGGGCTGGTTCTGAGGGGCTGGCTCTGAAGGGCTGGTTCTGAAGGGCTGGCTCTGAGGGGCTGGTTCTGAGGGGCTGGCTCTGAGGGGCTGGCTCTGAGGGGCTGGTTCTGAATTCTAAAAGGCAATAGGACAGAATGGACTGAAACAGGAAGTAGAATGAAACTCTTACTTTGTGTTTTCGTCTTTCAGGAGTCCGTTCTCAGCGAGGAGTTCTCTCCTCCTCACACCTCTCCTCCTGACTCCTCCTCCTCCAGGTCCTCCCATCCATACCACACCCTGTCCCAGTCCTCCGACGAGGTAACACACGACACACACTCTGATAGTCTCACATGTTGTGTGTCCTGCAGCCTCAGACAGACGCAGAGCTCTCTGATCAGTCACATCACAGTTTTCTCCTCTTCCTCTCTCTCCTCCTGTCTGTCCTCCTCAGCCCCTGGAGGAGGTGTCCTCTGCAGTGTCCTCGTGGACGACTCAGCAGGTGTGTCAGTGGCTCAGAGGACTCCACATGGAGCAGTATGTCCCAGAGTTCACTGCGAGGGACGTGGACGGACAGCAGCTGCTGCAGATGGACGGAAACAAGCTGAAGGTGAGGGTGAGGAAGAGGAGGAGGAGGAGGAGGAGGAGAAAAATACTGGATAAAAAGGTGAAATGCCTAAACTTCAGGGAGTAAATGAGTTTTTTACCCTAAATGTCCAAATCTGACGCAGGGGGAACCCCAAAGCGTCACATTGGGACGTGATGCAGCATCGTGTCTGACAGCATGCTGGTTGAATGTTTGAGGAAAACATCAGAGTGAGACGTCTGTCCTCGTCCTCTGCAGGGTCTGGGCGTGCTCAGCTCGTCCGATCGCAGCGCTCTGAAGCGTCGCATCAAAGATTTCCACTCTGCAGCCGAGAAGGAGAGAAAAGCTCTGGACAAGATGGAGAGACAGCGAGAGAAACAGCGGAGACGAGACAATGAACAGCGCAGGAACTGAGGACAGACACCAGACCAGAGGACAACGAGGGAGAGGACTGACGATAACAAGGGAGAGGACAATCTCTGTGTGTGTGTCTCTGGATGGAGGTGTCCCTGTACGGAAGACAAAGAGTGGAAAAGTCATAAAAAGATCAAATGAACGTTTGCTCGTTTCAGACTTTCTTTTGAAGTCTTTTTCTACGGTGGCTCCTGAAGGACAAATTCAGCAGATTACAACAGCTGTGCCTTGTTGACAATTTGTTTTTTTCACAACAAAAACGTAAACCCTGATAAATAAAGAACAGTCCCTGAGTCCTGTTCTTGTTGTTTATATATCTAAAGTAAATTATCTGAAAGACGGAAATATTAACAATTTCAGATTTGTGCTTTTCCTCCTCCATGTTATTTTGTCCTTCTGGGCCACCGTAATACTTTAAAGGACATGTCTTTTTACTTTCCCACAATCCACTGCACACCAGGGACTGTGTAAGGTGCGTTCAGGTGCGTTCACCGGTCATTAAAGCATGTTGAGTTGATAAATTCATCACAGGCTGTAAATCTGAAAAAATATCAAAGTATGGAAGCCAAGAAAGGCCAAAATGATTTGACTTTAACAACCCCCGATCGCCTCAGTGTGAGACTGAACTTAATGTTGAGTTTTTACATTTAAATATCTTAATTTATGTGGTTTGAATTCTCCTCTTTGAAATGATAGAAAGGTCACTGTGAATTTAAAGTTTATTCAGATGTTAAATTCAAAGATGTGAGTTTCAAATAAATTAAAACATAAAATCCAAAGAGTCATTTTCCGATCAAAACACTGAGTAAAAAAATAAAACTATATTTAACTGGTTAAATTCAGACAACAATAACAGGAGCTGCATGTTTGGAGGGCATGTTGTCTTTCTTTAAACATTTTTGCGAATTTTATTTCTTAAAAACTTTTTGTTGATCTTTAAAGAAATATATGCCATTTTCCAATAAGATTTTTTTTTTTAAATTTATGTAAAAAAAAACATTTGTTTTTTTTTTTTTTTCTTTTGGGGAAATTTTTTTTTTAAAAACTTTTGTCAGTTTTTGAAGAAAAGAACAAATAATTTTTTTTTTAATCAAAAAAAAAAAATTGGTAAAATATTATCCTTTTTTGTTTTCATTTTTGAAAGTCAGCAGAGCTGAATGGAACGCACCCCGAGACACAGACAGACAAACACCAACTCAAATAAAAATTATGGTGGAAAAAAAA
>NW_024628039.1:0-1253 GCF_008729295.1 Plectropomus leopardus | reverse complement strand
CCAATTATTTTCCTGATATATCAAATTGTTGTTTGTTGATAAAATGTTAGACAATGATGGGTAAACGTCTGTCACAGCTTTCCAAAGTCCAAGATGTTTTCTTTAAATGTCTTGATTTGTCCAAAACCCAAAGATATCCAGTTATAAAAATGAGGAAAAATTCCCATTTTGGAGGAGTTGGAAATTTTAAGGCATTTTTGCTTGAAAATGACAAATAATTAATCAGTTATCAAATAGCTGCTGATTACCTTGAAAAGGTCCCTCGGGAGAATGTTGCAGTTGTGAAAGAGTCCTGCACCAATTATGCAGGTATTGTGCAGGACAATGAATTGTCAAATGATTGTCCTGCAGGCCTCTTTCTGTTGATCGACTAATTGATCAACAAATAACATGCATTCTGTGGATAGATTACCTGATTAATTAATTACTCAACAAATTGTATCAGCTCTAATGTAATTTTTAAGTGTCTGATCTTAGTATTGAATGGGTAATGTTCAGGTTGTTGTGACCATTTAAGAATTCAGTTTAAAAAGATTTTATTTATTAAAAAAAGTAGCCTCTTGTCTTTTTTTCATGGAGGAACTGTTTTTTATTAATGAGGGGGGAGAGAGTAGTGACAAACGGGGAGTATTTTTTATATTTTTAAGAACTGGGGATGGACTTGTGTTTTTTGTTTTGGCTTAGGGGAGGGACTTACAACTTTAAATGGTTGTATTTTGCATATAATTTCAATATCCTACGATAGTGAATACATCTATCATATAACCCTTTCCCAACAAAATTAGCACATGCACATGGGTTTGTCAAACACGGGTTAACCTGCTATAAATAGGCTATAGACTGCTTTTCCATTACCAGAAGAGCAAAGCTCTGTACACAGTGCTGCAGCAGACAAGTAAGCCTTTTGTGTGTGTGATTTGTTTTGGTGTGTCCGTACGTAGTTACAGACAGACAGAACAGGTAGACAGCAGCATGGACAGAGGTCTGTGAAAACTTTACAGTGGTTACTTCTCCTTATATTTCTATTACTTATTCAGTCGTTCGGTGCAGACTAATTTTGATCGATGTTTAAGAGCTGCTTAGATGGGGACCGGTAGTAATTAGTGGCAGTGCATCATTGCATATCACAGGTGATGGTGATAACTCCCATGCTGTTTGCTCATTGCATCAGCTCCAATACTACCAACATACATCTTACCTATATCATTTTTATCATCTTTTATTGCATTTATACTTATACTTTCTAAAATTTT
>NW_024628038.1:0-2356 GCF_008729295.1 Plectropomus leopardus | reverse complement strand
GGGCCTGGCTAGCCGGACCCCCTGCAGGGCAGAAAGGGGGGAAAAATGGATTCCATACCAGGAAATCCATTAGGGCAGGGAGCGGTGTGGAGCTGGCACCACAGAGCGACCACCATGTTTTTAAAAAATTCCTCATTAGGTGTAATTTCTAAATTACAATCAACATGGGCAGAATGAGAAGGCGAGGATCTGACCAACTCATCAGGATAATCAGGGTAATAGCATGATTCGGAGTGTGTGCCGGAGCAGAGAGAGAGATGAAAACCAAAGAGAGTAGAGCAGGATGGAGGGTGAATTTTAATTCTGCTGCTGGACAATGACTTGGGGATGTTGTTTTGCTATGTTTTTTTAATATATATATATTTTTTTACAACTAAGTGATGTAGATAATTGCTGCGGGGGGTTGGGTGGCTGAAGCAACAAGCTAATGAAAAGCAGGAGTCTCTCTATCAACATCTCTCTCCTTCTCTTTGCTGCAGTCCTGCGTGGCCTCCACCTCTGAATAAGACAAACGTGGAAAAATTGGTGAAAGTGAAGCGAAACAGTGGGAAAGGAGGAAGAAGAGGGACAAAAAAGAGGGTGGAGAGCACAAGAAGAGAGGGAAAGGGAGTCGAGGGGCCTCTGTGAGGGAGAGGGAGAGAGGAGGGGAAATGGCAGGAGGGGAGGAGGGAGGGAGGGAGGAGAAGAGGTTAATTTGCACATAT
Source organism: Plectropomus leopardus (assembly GCF_008729295.1). NCBI lineage: Eukaryota > Metazoa > Chordata > Actinopteri > Perciformes > Serranidae > Plectropomus > Plectropomus leopardus. Next base: position 1,652 of record NW_024628038.1, on the reverse strand, counting down.
TAGAGAGGGCAGGATTTTTCATTAAAAAGAGATTGAAGTTGATATATGCCTGTGCGTTCCTGACACACTGTACACTCTGATTGTGTTAAGTCCTTGACAGAACAAAGGATTTCCCCCCTCTCTCTCTCTCTCTCTCTCTCTCTCTCTCTCTCTCTTTCTCTCCATCTATCTCTAACACCCTTGCAGCCGGCTGTAGCTCTGGCAGCATTTTTGCAGCTTTATGGAGCTGTTTCATGGTGAATAGAGGCACAGACAAAGTGTCATATCACCTCAGGAGCCCCCCCTCGATGCATATGCATACACTTACTTTCTCTTCTGTTAATTCATGTCCATGCAGGGGAGAAAATGGCTTTCGCGCATGTATACTTGCCCCTATTTGTGTGTGTGTGTGTGTGTGTGAATCTGAAAGCTCAAGCGTAACATTTATTTCTTACTGCAAACAGGATGCAGAAGAAGCCAACGCCTTTTGATATTTATTCCTATTCCCTGTGACTGAAGGAAGCATTTAATAATGAGCCATTCACCGCCCTGTGACCATACAGTTGCTCGTTTAGTTGGTGGCACTACTGAAAAAAATGTACCTGACAAAGCTTCCAGTCCATTGTTCAAGGCCCACGTTCGCTCAGGTAAGCTGATCTGGTGGCCGCTGCCTGAGGCGAACTTATGCCTGCCGCAGAAACAACAGAAGCGATAATAACAGTTCCTTCTTTTTTTATGATCTGTTGTTTAGGACACACGCAACTTCTATAAATCTCTCCCTTCATTCTTTTTTCCCTCCCTTTCTTTTTATCTTGTTTCCCTCTGGCCACATCTGTCATTCCACGCTGGAGGGTTATACCTGCTCTTTGACCTTAGTTAGCGCAGCCCTTGAGACCTGTTTCACACAAACACACACACACATACATGTAAGCCTGTACACACAGAAAAGGAGATATTGATTGGCGATAGATAGATAGAGCACGGCTGGCCTGATAAGGAGGCCATATTTGATGTTTGTTCTGGCAGTAGAGAGAGAGGCAGAGAGAGATTAAATCACAATGAGCAGCCTGCTCCGTCCTTGGCTCCGTCCCTACTTGAGGCTTCACAGGAGTTTAGGGGTCGAGCTTAAAGGATGACGGGTGAGGGATTGTAGACAAGGGGCGCCCGGTCTGCGTAAATCCACTGTGGTAGGAGCCATTGATTAACGCGGCCTGTAATGTTATTCAAGGGTGTGTTTTCGTACAATCCAAGGTTTTCAACTTTTCAGGCTTTTAGATGCACAACTGCTTCTTTTCTAAAGGCGGATCTTTGTGTCCCCTCCCCTTGTCCTCCCTGTGCAGTGTAGTGGACTGATTGACAGGCATCAATACATGTCTGTAGGCTCACAATGACTGCAAGCTCAGGTCTTGTTCCCCTCAATGCATGCAAACACACACAAGCTCATTCAGCCACTGCTACTCTGCATATCCTTCTGTTAGAGACTTTATTTTTTATCCCCTCTTCATCTGCAAATACCCTTGGAAAAACAGCCACAGGTAACGTTTTGGTGCACGTAATGTATTTATAAGGACTTTTTAAAGCAAGCTTGTGTAATTTTTTTCTCAACAGCGAGCACAAATGACTACCACAGGGAAATGATAGCTGCTTAGATGAACGTTTCACAATTAAGAGAG
>NW_024628037.1:0-1863 GCF_008729295.1 Plectropomus leopardus | reverse complement strand
TATTATAAAACACATTATCAGTCAGTATCACCTAAAGCTGCCCTTCTTGCCACACAATATAGATGTGGTTGGCATATTTTAAAAAGTTACATTTTTAAAAAAGATGGAGGGGTAGCCTTCCCTTTAAGGTACGTGGCCATGTGGTTAACTTGTGAATGCAACGTTTGCTGGTAGGACATGTTATGGGAAGTGTGGACCATCAGGTTGCCACAGAAAAGTGCATACTTTTCAGATTTTCTAAGTTACAGTAGTAAGAAGAAGTAAGAAGTCTATGCCAGACTAAGTAAGAAGTCTGGCATAGCAAGACCTATCTCCATACTTTGTGTGCGCAATATTGTGTTTAGGTGTAAGTGGGATTATGTGCAATGGTACATCTAATGTTGTTTTTGTGTTTTTAATGTAATAATATGATTAGAGTGTTTTTTTCTTAACTGTGGAGGCATTATCTGTGCAGCACTGAGTCTAAGATAAATTTCTCCAAAGGAACAATAAAGTATGTTGTATTGTATCTTATTGTATCGTAAAGGGTGTGGTGTGAACCAAGATTCAGCACAACTGAAAAGCAGTAGACAATATGTAATGGCCTTTATTGCACATCTTAACAGAACACCAAAAGAGCAGGTAAGTGAAACAGCAGGAAAGTCCAAATCCCCAGCTTGGAGTCTCCAGAGGCACAGGATTAATAAAAAGCCAATGCGGGCCACGCCAAAGCAGAAGACAGGCAAGTCACCAGCATCTGCAGGATGCATACACCAGAAAGCTTAGTCGTGTTAATCTGTGCCATGAAGGAGCTGGCAAGAAACAGCATCAGGCAGTGAACACACCAGTGAGGAAGAAGGTAGGTCAGGCAGGGGGAGGAATCAAGGAGCCGGCAATGACGGCGAGTAATCTCCATGGCATATACACGAAGACGGTGTGTTTCATCACATGGCAAATAACTCCGCATCACAGGTTAGCACAACGAGGTGAATGTTGTAGAGCAGTCGGGAACGTTATACAGCCAAGGAGAGCAAGCAAACAGACACACAGAGGCAGTGTCTGTGAGGCTGGTGTATACGTACTGGCTGTGTGTAATCAGGAACAGGTGAACTGAGTTGCCTTGATGAGTTGGGCCTGACTGACACCGAGGAGCAGAAAACCAGGAGCTGGGTGGCTGAACAGGCAGAAATGAGCAGGGGACCAGTAATGCAGAACTGAGACAGGAATTTTTAACTTTGATACATTGCCTGGAAAGATATCTATTATTACGGTATTTAATACCACAGGTCTCACAACTATGGCTGTTACATTAATGTGTATGTTGCATTTTACCGCTGTAGATGCTTAACATTGTGCTAATTTTAACTCCTTTATATACAGTTGGGTAGTTAAATCTACAGCAATGCATCAAATTTGAAAAGACCATCTGATGTTTGTAGCATTGCTGTCCTGTGAGAACCACATATCTCTAAAAAGTCAACTTTTCATTGGGTCAGAAACCATAAAAGAGCACTTCATCACTCAGTTTATCACAAACATTCAAAATTAACACATCTGGGGATATGTTTTCTTTGGACGGGAAGGGCATGAAAATCTGGAATCTTGAAAGTAACTCAAGCTGTGAGACAAACAAAAAGAACAATATTTAATATTTTGAAAAGATAACAAATTGACCAACTGCATTTATTAATGTTTTCTGCTTGTTTTTTTATTTTTTTTTTACTGGTACAGAATAGCTACTGTAGATATTAGCTACTGTGGCTATTGTAAGCACAAGAGGGACACAGGGTTGATACATTTTGGGCATTTAAGGCTTAAAAAAAGATGTAAACATCTTATGGTTGGAGGCTGCTTATTCCCAGATAAACTTCAGAGACAAATCAC
>NW_024628036.1:0-3078 GCF_008729295.1 Plectropomus leopardus | reverse complement strand
GTTTTAAAGTCACCACCAAAGATATCACCACTTGTCTTTCACGATGGTGATCTTTAGCCTGGGACAGCCCAAAATTGCAAAGTGAAAACCAGGCTTAAGACATTATGAGTTGGTGTGTGAAGTCAACATGCTCTCACCCCAGTTCGTCAATGTATCCCTCTGCTTCTGCTGTTGACTTTCCAAGATGTAGCAACCATGATGTCAACAACAGCACATGGTGGGATGACATTGCACATTGTTATGTTTGGCAATAAAAGCACATGGCAACCAACAGCAACATGTCAACAAATGCACATGCTGGCATGGATGGTTAGGATTAGACAAAAGAGGTACATGGTAAAGTGTAGAAAAAACAACAAAAAACAAACAAACAAACCCATCATATTCAGATGGGAAGCAAACAGCGGACCACTGCCTGAAAGTCCGGGGTTTGTTTGATCCATCCACTGCCTGCCTTCATGCTCTTTACCTCGTTACCGGCAGCCTTTCAACCTGATGATGATGTCCAGTATGGTGTTTTTTTTTTTGGTTTTTTTTTAAATTTGTGTACTTTTTGCTGATTTTCTCATAACCTTTTAATACTTTCTTGATAATGTTAGGGCCATTTTGCTCACCCTCTTCTTCCCAGTGTTTGTGAGAGAAATCAATCCGATTTGCTCAGGTTTCAGGGTTTAAGGGTTAAATGAATTTATTTTTTGCAGAACTTTGAGCACTGCAAGCAATATTCAATTCAAAACTGGCATCTCAAACATGATTTTCTCAGAATTGCAGCTCATTAAAACAAAATAATCTGCACTGCTAAATACCACAGGTAGTGGGTAAAAAACCAAAAACCTTGGGACCTGAGTTGTTTATGTGACTCAATGTTGTTTTGATGATATATTCTGTTTGTTGGAGCTTTAATATTTGAGTGGTTCTGTTTGCCTCAGATTACCCATAGTAAATCAGTCTCAGCCGCCTGTTTTAAGCTCAGTCAACCACCTGAATGATGCTTGCTTACTTATATTCTCACTATCCATCTTATCACTGGGATCTACAGCAATGCATCAGGTTGACAGATGTTATCTCATGCAAATGCATCACCACAGCAGATGAGGGACGGACTGCAGAAAATTACCTCGGGCACCATATAAAGGTGTGGGTGCTGCCTCACTTACTTCTACATGCTTATACTTCCCATGGCACACTAGAGCTGAAATGATGTGTCGAGAGCCGCCTTGGCATCCCATCAGCCACACAGTGCCAGGGTAACACTGCTCCCCTGCCAGCATCCACGATCATCCTGAATAATGCAGAGCCGAATCTGCTCCTTCTCTCTCGCTCTGTCATCTCCGTCCAGTGCCCGCGCCCCACGCAGCAGCGGCATCACTGCGGTGCCATCGACATGCTAATTGCATGCAGATAGGTCTACCTGTGGCAGACAGTATAAAGACAGGCCATCCATTAGCCGCTGACTCATTCATCATAAGCGGGTTACAGAGCTTAAGGGATCAATATCAATGCCATGTGAGCGTTCCATCAATGTCGCCGTTAGCACATTAATGGCACAGAACATTTACACAGGTCTCTAACACACAAACACACACACACACACACACACACACACACACAAAACCCCTCGTGTCAGGTCACTTGTATTTAGCTTTTAGCTGAGACAAACATCTTTAAAAAAGTAATCAATTTCAATTGTTGTGAGCATGAAAGAGGCCAAGAGGTGAAACACTTGCAAAAATGTGCACATTGATAACCAAACTATTTTTTTATCTTAATGACAATTTTATATCGTCTTGTGAAGACAATGCAAACTACAACCATTTCAGCGCCACCTTTCAGTCCTGTGGTGAGGGTTTGATACCTGAAACAGCTCTTTAGTCGAGCATTCCTTTGAGCATTCTTCCTGAATAGAAATCACTTTATCTACCAGATCCCACTTTGTAATGGAGGTTGGCTCCCTCTTCATATGTTTTAAAACCAAAAACTCCATTAGAGAGTTTCCAGTGAACTAAATATTAATATAGATAGGTATTATTTTCTTCTCTTCTTGTGGACAGTTGCTGAAATAGATCACGAGATCATGTTGTTACTGGGAGTACATTGCGCAAATAACCAAGGAGGAGGCTGGTTTTATTTGTCATTTATGGCAGTGGGCAGGCTCATAATTGAGATGCCTGCATTCTGACATTAAAGAGTTCTCCAAAGCTCGTGTCTCCAGCAAAGATAAAACATTTAGACATTACTGGCATTTCAATCAGCAGCAATTTGACCATTGGGGTGATCATCAGTGCCAGAATCGTGGGTCATTAACCATTTCATGCTGTGCAAACATCAATGAGAAGATGCCAGCCGAGCCAGGATTCTGATTTTCTGTCATGCCGAGTCTGTTCTGGGATAAGCCGGCTTTGATATCCTGCAGTTGAAGGGTGCCTCTAAGCAGATTTTGAACGAAGATCACAGATGGAGTTTTATTCAAATTAAATTAATACTGATTCTTGTCTTGAGAAAAAAAACAAAAGTGTGGCTGTAGACGCCCCAGTCTGGCATCACCGGACCAAACGCAAATTACAGTTTTAATCTGGAACCTCAGTTCATTTTCAGTTTCTTTTTTTTTTTTTTATGTGACGACATTTTAATTAGTTAATCTTTTTTTTCTTTTCTTTGTATTCATTATGGAACAGACTTTACATATGAAAATTAGGCAACTGAAATATTGCGTTCACATTGCATAACACATCCAAAGCTTTTCACAAAGGTAATCATATATGCATTATAAATGTGCATAAATTTACATTCACATGTCTCTGGAGAAAGATAGATAATTGTTGAGTTCATTCCCACATTGTCAAGTAGTGAAGCTTTCAGTCAGCGGTTGAACTGAATCACCAACCAAAAGCGATGCTGAGACTTAACGATCAACTATTTTTTTCTTCAGAGTTACATACAGCCCTTTTTGCTCATTTTTTTTCTACCCCAGCCCCCTCATTCATCTCTCCAGCGACCTTATTCTAAAATTATAATTGGATCTTACATAATTGTTGTTTCCCCTCACTTTGTCCAAGGCCTCAGCCCTGAAAGTTTTTA
>NW_024628035.1:0-2236 GCF_008729295.1 Plectropomus leopardus | reverse complement strand
TCCACGTGAGCCTCTGTGGTCAGCAGCAGTCACATGACCCAGACATGGCGTGAGGTCGTCCCAGCAACGTGAGCTTGATCACCCTAGCCCTAATGCAATCCAAATAAAAGAGTGCATTCAGTGAAAGGGGGTCCATGCCTCTCTGCAGTGAGGGCCATTTGACGATAATAGTGACAGCGACGCAGCAATAATCAATCAGGCTTCTCATGTAACATACAAGCGAGGTGGAGAGTCAGATTCAGTGGCAACGACAGACCTCTGATGCTCATTAGCTTCTTTTTTCTCATTTCCTATTTCTTTGTGTTCATGTTGCTCACTGCTTTGGTTAACATTTTGTTTTCTCCTTTAATTTTCTTTCAGTATGACAGACTAAACCTGATTAAAGTAAGCATTTCTTCTTGTTTTCATTTGACCCATTGACAATCCCTGCTGGCCCCCATTAAACCCTCCCCCCCCTCCCCAGCCCTCCACTTCCTCTGTAGCTGTGCGACTGTAGGATCCCCTTTGATACAGTAGTTTCAGTCCCTTGTGTCCTTTCCCACACTTCACCATCCCCTGAATTAATGTGAAAGGACAGTGATTTGTGAACTGTGTAAAAAACTGTTTATTCCTAAATGTCTTTATCCTGAGGAGTCTATGATATTTAAAGCCTAATTTAATCTGAATTTCACAGCAGATTTTTTTTTTTTTAATGTAAAAGTTGATGCTACACTGGTACAATATGTGTTTGTAGTAAAAGTGCAGGTCAGTGGGATTTAAACCATCAACATTTGCACAGTTTTAAAGGCCTGCTCACCATCCTGTCAGACATTCTAACAAAACAAAGATGCTCCTTGAAATTTGTTTCTTATTAAAGAAATAGTTTGGATTTGTGGTTTACTGGGTGACTTATCCATAGTCAGTGATCTTATTTTTAGTAGATGTCAGTTAGCATGTCCCCAGTTTGCAGAAGCAGGCTGAAGTCTAACACAGAAGCTAAGCAATGTGCTGATCAACAATGAAACGCATTTTAGCTGCTTAAAAACGTCAATATCAGTTTAATTGTACACTATATTTAGAGTATTTTTACCACTTTACCTTTTCTTTAGACAGTCTGCTATAATGAGTACGCCGTTAACAGCCATAGCTCCCCATCTACGCTCTCGTCAAGGCCGACAGACTCCATTGACAAAAGTAGTATTTTTAGCTCACTGAACGCGGGAGCTGCAGGTTTACTGCTTCGATCAGTTAGTTAGTTTCTGTTATTGTGTGACTTTGATAATTCCATGCTAACCCTTTAAAACACCAAAATCACACAATAACACAAACAAAATAACTGTTAGAGGCAGCAGTAGGCCAGCAGCTCCAGTGTTTAGTGATGTTAAATCACAGTTTTTCTGAATAGAATCTGGCTTTGAAGAAAGCAACATAATGGCTTAATTTTCCCATCGGAAATCACTGTCTGACAGCAAGGTAAAATGTGAAAATATTCTAAATAAAGCAAACAATTAAACTGATGTAGATTATTTTAGGTGGGACTTTTGTTGCTTTGTCGCTGACCCTCATCCACAACATTATATTGCCTGTCTTCGGTGTCGGACTTCAGCCTGTTTCTCCAAACTGGGGGCGTGCCATCCAAAATCTACTTTATTTAATATATTCTCCATGGATAATAAATTTGAACTATCCCTTTAAGTCTTTTGAAGCTTTAAATCCAGCAAAAAAGTCCCCATTTTTGCAATCCAAAGCTCCAATTGTAGTGACATTTAAACCAAATTATAAAGTTAAATTATACAAACAGACCCAAACCACTTTAAATCACAGTGGAGTCTCAGACAGAACTCTGTTCTCACTGTTTAATAGACTCTTTCTCTCTCTTTCTCTCTCTCTCTCTCTCTCTCCACATGTATACACTTACAATAAAAACTCTCTCCATGTAAACAATGTGTTCATAAACCACACAAACCCACTTGCGTTCAGTCACACACAAAGTCAAATACAGCGGCTCATACACACGCAGCCTACCCAGACAGTGGCCTCAAAGTAATTCCTCTCCTGTGTCTCTGTCACCTTCAAATCAGATTAGCCCCCATTAGCCCAGCTATCGTCACAGCCAGGCCTCGGGCCTGCTACTGCAGCTGACTGCCTGCTAATAACACACGCAGCCGATAACCACCAAACCCTGACAGATTTAGAAAACTCAGACAACCGTCAGCACAAAAGGGAAATGTTTTGGGGCTTTTTAAAAAAAAAAAAA
>NW_024628034.1:0-2249 GCF_008729295.1 Plectropomus leopardus | reverse complement strand
ACCGGGAACACTGCCAGGTAATGAGGGAGCACACACACACACACACAGGCACACACACACACACACACACACTGATGTATACATAAAATCAAGAGCACATACACATAAACACACACATACAGAATATACAGCAGGGAGACTCAACTTTTTTTGTTTGGGGGCCACTTTTGCTAAATTACAGGGGCCAGGGGCCACTTGAAGCCTCCCCAAACATGTTTCTAGGATTTTAGGGCATCTCTCAGGTTTTAGGACATTTTCTGGAATTATAACATGATTATAGGATTTTTATACATTTCCAGGATAGAATATTTGCAGTTTTCCAGTATTATAGTACATATCTAGGATTTCAGAACATTTCTAGAATTTTAGGGCATTTCTCAGAATTTAGGATATTTCTAGGATTTTTCAACATTTCTTGAATTTTAGGACTTTTCTCAGGTTTTAGGACATTTCCCAGAATTCTGCCATGTTTCTAGGGTTACAGGACTTTTCTTGAATTTTAGGAGGTTTCTAGAATTTTTGGAGTTTTCTAGTATTATAGAACATTTCGAGGACTTCAGGACATTTTAACACATTTTTATGTTTTCAGAATGTTTCTTGGATTTTTGGTCATAATTACATATCTATTAAACATTAATATTTTCTATGAAGTTTAAATTCCAAACATTTACAGCTCATGTGTGGAGGACATTGCTAGTGGCTTTCTGTTTTTTAAGGACAAAATCAATAATTTCTAAATTAATTATAGTTATATGGGTAGTTTCATAATTCTATTCTGTATAGACGCATGTGCATCCAGTAAAGAAAAATACATACAAATATAAATACACACAAATATGACTGTACACACAGTGAAGTAAAAATATATACGAGGAGGAACAGAGAGGGAAACAAGTTTTATCAGACTAAATAAGTTGCAGAATTGCAGCTCATAAAAAACCCTGTGCACGCACAACACACACACACACACACACACACACACACACACACACACACACACACACACACACACACACACACACACACAGAGGCCTGGCTGCTCTGACAGAGCCAGCTGTGCTCTCTCACTCTTCAATTAATTCTCTCTGCTGCTTTGACCTTTTCCTCCGACAGAAACAAAGAAACTGGAGGCTGCACTGCTGCACACACACGTGCACACACACGCACGCACACACACACACACACACGCACACACACACACACACACACACACAAAGGTGTAAAAGCAAAGAAGCACATACTGCAATCCTTAAAATACTGTTAAGAAGCTAACTTCTTGCACATAAACACACCACCTAGATCTTTAAAAGGCCAAATCAGAATAGTAATAAAAGTGAAACAATCAAAGTGACTAATTTTGCAAACAGGCAAATTTGTGAAAAGCGCAGTTCCCTCCAGATTTAAGGAAAAAAGTAAGAAACTTACCTGGACTTTTTTTCTTTTCAGCAGGGCTCGGACTGAGCAGATGTGTGTTTTTTGCTCGTGTAAACGGCCCAATTTGTCCTGAAGTCAGGTTGTAGTTTGTTACCTTCCAGGCTCGGCTCCAGGTACAGCAGCAGCAGATTCTGCCTGTTAAATATATAAAAAATAAAAAAGTATTCTCACTTTTATTGATCTCTGATTCAAAAGAGGCCACTTAAAAGTCAGAAAAAAATAAATATTGTCTCTCTTTCTCAAACTAAATCAGACAGTCAGCTTTCTGTCTGCTCATTCTTTATGCATTTTTACCCTTACAGTCGACGGTTAAACTCTGCATCAAAACACACGGCGCCTGTTGTGTTATTAAAGGGACAGTTCACCTAAAAGCAACATAAACCGTCTGCCCACTCTCAATCCAAACTCACCAAACTCTGCTGCTTTTTCAGTGATATTTGCATCAGACACGGATGCAAAAAAAGACACTTTTTGCAGACAAACCATCGACTGCGTCAGTTTGAAACACTTTCAGTAACGACATGCAGCGAATGGGTCCAACAAAGCCAAAATTTTCACCCAGCAAAGAGTGAGAGTGAGTAAAAAAAAAAAAAAAACCTGTGTAGGATTATCCAAAAACTAAACAAAACTAAAGTGTTTCTACTTTACAATATACACCTTACATTGTTTTGGGTGGACTATACCTTACTTTACAACCCAAAACTCCAAGTTATAAAAAAAGAAATGAAATAAAATCCCCCCAAACTCAAAATTCTTGAAAAATAAATAGAAAAACACCCCCAAAAAGTTAAAAAAAAATTCTTTAAAAAAAATAC
>NW_024628033.1:0-5020 GCF_008729295.1 Plectropomus leopardus | reverse complement strand
GTGGGGAAAAAGCATTAAATTTGGTGATTAATAATGTTTTATTTTTCCTTTTTCAGTTAAAATTCATTCAACTCATTTTTTAAAAATGGAGTCCCAATATTAGTTGAAAGAATTTGACTTTTTTTTTTATTTCCAGTGAATAGGCTTACTAATGTTGCACAGCTATTGCTATCTTAACATTAGTCAACATAAGCTGGTGGTTAAATCAAGTAAAGCTGAACTGAAAAATTAAGACAAAAAGTAACAAATCTCATATTAATTCCAAATATTACATAGACTGTACTCTCTTCTATGTCCATGTTACATATCTGATTATTAACACACAAAGCCCTCTTTAACTTTATATCACGACTAAAGACACTATATCCCTGTTTAACTTTTATTTTAATCACTTCCTGGTTTTGTTGCACCTTCAGGGCTCTCAGAAGGGGCGGAGCAACGAGCGGACGGTGACTCAGTATCATTACACCCAGTGGCCCGACATGGGCGTCCCAGAGTTCGCTCTGCCGCTGCTCAGCTTCGTCCGCAAGTCGTCCAAAGCCGGGACGGACGACATGGGGCCGGTGGTGGTGCACTGCAGGTAACATCTGCAGAAACTCTGTTTTTGTATTTTGTTATCATTTAAATGTTCACAGTTCAGAGCTGATTGTATTTTACATTCATGTTTACACACTTACATACTGAGTGTGTTTATTTACTTTTTAAAAATCTAAATATTTACATGCTGTATTTCTATTTGATATTTTATACTCATATATTTTTTATTCTTATGTACTGCTGTTTGTGCTTATTGATGCAATTTTCCCTCGGGGATCAATGAAGTATTTCTGATTCAGGTTCTGATTATTTTCATCATTTTTCTTTCTCGTTGCTGTGCAGCGCCGGCGTGGGCCGGACGGGCACGTACGTGGTGCTGGACAGCATGCTGAAGCAGATGAGAGACGAAAACGCCGTCAACATCACGGGCTTCCTCAAACACATCCGCACACAGAGGAACTACCTGGTTCAGACAGAGGTCAGAGGTCAACCCCTGCTATGCCAAAGTGAGGTCAAGATATCCGAGATACGAGCGTTGCCATCATGCGAGGGTGATGTCATAGCGATTTCCACGGTCGGGGAGTTCCCGCCAAAACACCCATCCCACCCATTAGCGAGTAGCTCTATTGAATGCGAGTGCACAGATTGGCTGTCACAGCTGTCAATCATGGCAGAAAAGCCCCCTTTTTGTACAATTTAATAACTCATTAAAACTAAACTTATCATAAAAAAAAAAACTCGAACAAACATCAGAGTGATGAGAACGACCTTCAGAGACAGAAACCATCTTTGGAAAAAATTATTTGGCACATTTTTTGAATTTTAAATTTGGCGGATGTCCCATTCACTAACATGGAGGGACGGGCTTTATGACCTATACTGCAGACAGACACCAGGGGGCGACACACACAGAAATCTTCAGTCCTCAGTGTTACATGTCAGCTGGCTGCTTTAAACCGTAGAGTGTGTAAGTGGACGACGCCACACTGACGTCTTTGGTTTGTGGACAACCGTTTCAAAGCCTCCAGTTTGGCATTTTTATAATATTAAAAAAAACTTTATTTATATAGCACTTTTCTTAAGTGTTTCTCAGAGAAGAAACAGATAAAAACAAGGCAGCAATAAAACAACAATACAATAAAAAGCAACACAGTGATTAATATTAATACTAGGGAATACATTTTTTAAAAAAGTATAAAAAGTAGCGCACAGTGGCTGCGGAGGGATGATAAAACTTAGTATTCATGAATGCTTTCCTCTGATAGAAAGGGTTAGGCTGTTAGCCGCAGTGGCATCAGAGTTTTATTTACTGCAGTGTTAGTCAGTCCCTCAATGTGTTAATGTTGTCATGATTGCAATACATAACGAAAATTTAGCCAAACCCCCGTGAATCCTGTAAAACCTTTCAGTTCGGTCCAATCACTGCAAATATACTGCAAATGTGATTATTAAAAACAGTAAAATCTTGTTTCATTGTCGAAGTGTGAAGAGTACTTGTTAGAGTCGCTTTAAAATCTGTGGAAAGTGAATGTTTGGTACTTAAAATAAAGATTTTCCTTGAGTCGAAAAAATGGTTTTAAATAAAGTGTTAATCTGAGATGTAACTTCTCAGTCTGTGCAGGTTTAATAACGACGAATGTCGTTAGGATTATTATTATTCTGAATTTTGATCAGCAGGTTTCTGCATCACACATAGTTTAATTACATCTTCAGTCAACTGTCCGTCTCCTCCCTGCAGGAACAGTACGTCTTTATCCACGACGCGTTGGTGGAGGCCATCCTGTCCGGAGAGACGGAGGTGGCTGCGGCTCACCTGCACAGGTACGTGGACGAGCTGCTGATCCCGGGGCCTGCTGGGAGGACGCGCCTGGACAAACAGTTCAAGGTGAGCAGAGACAGACTGTTCTCTCTTAACCCTTTGAAGCCTAGAAAAAAACGGGCTCGATTTCTTCAAAAACACATGAAGAAGAAAATGATCAAGGAAAGAGAAAAAGTGCAAAACATTAACAGAAAATTAGCAACAAAAGAAGAAGAATAATAAAAAACCCCAGAAAATTACCTGAAAAAAGTGCCTAAAATTATAAAAATTCCATAAGATAATTTGAAAAATATAATTATGATAATGATGATATAATTTATTTTATTTTTATTCTTTCTATATCTATGAGTTTCTTGCTAAGTTACTCTGTGCCTTGTTTCTCACTTTTTTTGAAAGAAATCAAATAAATTTGCCAAGATTTAAGTTTTTGTGAAAGTCGAATGAACCCTCAGAGCTTTGATATCACACACACTCATATCGCTCTGCACACAAAATGTGCTTTTTCAAAATTATTTTCTACTTTTATTGAGTTTATTTTAACCAACATCAGTCCTAAACATAAATATCAAACATTTAAATATTGTGACAGTGCAGCTAGTGGAAATAACGTATGTATTTTCCCCATATGCCAGACATATTCCAAGTCAAAAGCCCAAAATGACACCCAGAAATAATACAAGTCATGTTTTTCTGCTTCGATGGCTGTGGGAACATTTTTTTTCAAAAGCATTTTTTGACCTTAACAGTCTGAATGTAACTATTTAGTTTCCACGGTGTATTTTAGACTTATTGTAGGAGCTGAGCTGCAAATTCACTGATTAAACAAAAACACACAATCTTGCCAAAATTGATGCCATATGCACGAACACAGTCAAAGTTATCAAAAAATTAAGAATGAAAGTAAAATGCACCAAACAGTCTTTAAATGTTCATTGATTTTTATGTATTGTCTGTATATGTACGTATAAACCGCCACAGCTCAGCAGCATGACCCCGTGCGGTTTCTTCAGTCACTGACGATGTTTTGCTGTTTTCCACAGCTGGTTTGTCACACCGGAGTGAAGCAGTGCGACTACGCTGCCGCCCTGCAGGACTGCAACCGCAGCAAGAACAGAAACTGCTCCATGGTGCCTGGTGAGTCCCACACAGCCAATGATGTCCCGTCCTGAAAACGTAATATCACAGAAATATATATAAAAAAAAAAAAAAAAGTTGTACTTCAAAGTTGTAACTTAACCCTTCAACAGCTGGACCATCATCAGTTTTCTCGAGCCGTGTTAAGCCGCCCTCACAAGCATTTTAAACCCTGAAACCTGAGAAAATTGGTTTAACTCATTTCAAAACAGAGAAAAAACTGCAAAAAAAGACAAATATTTATCTACAATTTTCGTAATAACCTATTTCAAATTATGTTAAAGAATGAAAGAAGAAAATCATATTTTTTGGCACTTAACTTAACTTAAAGTTATTTTCTTGTACTTATTTTATTTTCCAATAATATTCTTGTAACGTTTTATGAATTTCTTGCTTATTTTTGGGTCATTTCTTATTAAGTCGCCTGCTCCCCTCCAATGCTTTTGAAAGATGGAAAGCTAATTTGCTCTTCGTCTCAAAGGGTTAAGCATAAATAATAATAAAATAACCTGAGAAAAATAAAATTAAATTAGACATTTTACATTTTTTAAAATTATTTTCTAAATATTTATTCATTTCATGCAGTTTGTGACTTCTCACCAAGTTGCTCATTGCCTTTTTTTTAACCTTGTTTTTGAAAGAAAGTTGAGTTGAAAAGTTTAAATATTTGTAAATGTTATCTGAATGCAGCACAAGAAAAGTGATGTCAGTGCAGGTCTCAAAGGGTTAACTTGATCCAAAATTTAATAAAACCCAATAATGTAATAACTTGATTAAAAATATAATAAAATAATAAAACATTAATTGTGGTTTAGGCTACTATAATAGGTGACGATAGATGAATTGCAATAACCTGTTTGACAATTATTTTTGAGATGAATCTTTGAGATGAATCTATACAAAACTGCGCTCATTTTTTTGCTTTATTACATTATCTGGCAATATTATTACATCAAAATTTAGAGAAAAAAACACCTGAAAGTTATTTCAGTGTTGTAAAAAATGATATAAAGTCTGTCAGTAACATTAATTCTATTTTATTATCAGCAAATGTATTGAGTTTTATTACATTTTCAGTGAGGCTGACTGCAAAATTTATTACATTTTTAGGAAATTAAAATGTTGGACGCTGCAGCACTCAAAGAAAAAAGGAGGATGTCAGTTGGCCTGATGTTGAGTGTTTTATCTGCTGTATGACTCTGAGAAATTAACTCTTTATCTTCCTTCTGTCTTTGCAGTCGAGAGGTCGCGAGTGCGCCTGTCTGTGACGGCGGGGGACACGTCAGACTACATTAATGCGTCCTACATCACGGTAAGAACCCACTTTAAATCTGAGTCAGAGGAGGAGTTTAATCACAGAGGAAGGCTCGTACGGTCATAAAAACCCGAAAAAAGTCAAAGGAATTTACAAATGGCAATTTACAGGCCTGTGAAAAATTAAGAAAACTAGATACACCCCGAAAGTTTTAGAAAAGTCATGAAATTTTGTTTCATAAACCGGTATAATAACACGAGGTGTTCAAGGACGGT
>NW_024628032.1:0-4101 GCF_008729295.1 Plectropomus leopardus | reverse complement strand
TAAGTTTTCTGTACATGTTTTGCCTTTTAAAAAAAATCTTATATTTTTTTCAGGTCATTTTTTGGTCTCCTTGTAATTTTTAGCATTTTTTGGGACATATCTTGCCAAGTTGCTAACTTTTTTTTTTTTTTTTCTTTGTTTTTGAAAGAAATCAAACAAGTTTTCTCTGGTTGCAGACATTTAAATGTTTAAATGCTCGTGAAAAGTGTCTGAACGCAGAAAACTAATGTTGATCCAGGTGTTAGAGGGTTAACTTGCACTTGTGTTGATTGCAAAAATTATGATGGCAAAAGCGTCCTCAGCCGGCAGCTGAGTGCGCGCTGCGGTCACTGACTGCTGCGTGCGTCTGTTTTCACAGTGAGGAGCGAGAGTCGTGGATTCGTGCTAAGTACGAACAGCGGGCCTTCGTGCCTCCTCTTCAGCCGGCCCCGGGGCCCCAGCTTCCAGGTGACGGTATGCCGGCGTGGCTGCTGTCTGCGGTGACGGACCGAGATCTGCCCAGACTGCTGCTCCTCCTGGCCCACAGCACCAAGGACCAGATCAACGCTACGCCGGCCGGGTCCAGTTCGCCGGCTCGCTCGGCCCTGCACGCCGCCTGTCAGCTGGGAGACGTAGTCATGACCCAGCTGCTCATCTGGGTGGGTTTCTCCTTCAGATCCGGTACTCTGATTCTCCACAGTCCAGCCTGTGTGACGAGGAAAAACATGATAACTTTTCTGTTTTTTCGGGTTTTTTTTTTTTTTTAACGTTTTTCAGTTCTCAAACAGGACAGGACAGATTAAAAATAAATAATAATAATAATAATAAACAGTATTTGTAAAGCCCCTTTCATACATGAAATGCAGCCAAACTTGCATTGCAAGAAAGAGATTACATGCACCACGTGAAAAGACAAAAAGACATAATAAAACCTGCATGTAAAAATAAAATAAAATCAGAATAGAATACATAGAGTGCATCTTCAAATGGATAAAACCCACTGGATAAAACTAGTAAAAGTAAATGCACAGAATGCAGAACATAAGATGGGAAATAGAATAAATGCAAAATAAAAACCCACTGACATCATTAATAAAAATTAAACAAAAAATTGAGTGTATAAAGTGCATAAAATTAATGATAATACGACATCTTAAAGATGTGCAGCATCAAATTATACAAAATGCCACAGAAATGTCAAGAGTTAAAAGAACGTGATATTAAATATACAGTATAAATATTGGTTAAAATACAAGGTTGCTTTAATGTTAATTATCGACGCCACATCTAGTCTGGTAACAGTGGTACGATTGTACGATTGTACGATTGATTGGTACGATTATTACTGCCTCGCTTCCACATAATAAAGAGTCTTATAAAATTTGTCCACAGAGCCTCTTAAAATAAATGAACTTTTCCTAGTTTAAGGTGCTGCACGGCAAGTTTGAGCCTGTTTCCAGTTCAGTAAAACTAATCTACATGTTAAAAGGGTTTTAAATGCTGACACAGTTGAAAAGAGTCCAATCAGGTTCAACCGTGTGCCCCGAAATATCAGTTTTAAATATGGAGTCCCAGAAAATGAGACAACTTTGGGCACAGCCAAAACACCCTGAACTGTCCTCATCCCAAGCAGATTTTTTAAAAAATCTAGGTTTGTTTGAGCGACATCACTTTTCTAAAGAAAAAAAAGAAAGAAAAAAGACACACAATTAGTCTATTATTCACAGTTTGCTGCCGTCTGTATTTTACTGAATCACAAAAAGCGTTTGGCATGCAGTGAGTGTGGGACTCCCGGGGCTCCAGAGGTGCCTGCTTTTAGTATTCTGGTCTTGTGTTTTGCAGACAGAGATGATAACGTGTAGTTTCACAAGAAATGCACTTAAATGTGATGATTTTCAGCAGCACATGTTCGAACAGCAAAGATCTGCAGCTCACTGAGCACTCTTTTCTACCTTAACTTTTTTTCTGTCATTTTTTGAAAATATATAACAATCCATCCCTGTTAATTTTCAGGTCTTTTTGTTTTTTACTAATATTTTTCTGCAGATTGATTGAAGTTTTTATTTTGAACATGTTTTTTTTTCCAATACCATAAAATAATAGTGCATAAAAAAAGAAAAAAAAGAAAATTTCTTGCCAAGTTGCTGATTATGTTTTTTCCTGTGTTTTTTTTTTAAAAAAAAGCTTGAAAGCACAAGAAAACTGATGCTGGTCCACGTCTTCAATCCACATTTAACTCCATAAGTGACCTTATTAACGAGTTAATGTCGTGCTCTCTCTCTGCAGTACGGCATCGATGTGAAAGCGAAGGATAACCAAGGCCAGACAGCCATGAGGATGGCCCGAAAAACAGGAAGCAAAGGGTGCATTGATATTTTGCTCCAACACGGCTGTCCCAACGAGACGTCCCCCACCACTGCCACGCCCGTCCTCTCCCGCCGGTCCAGCACTGCCAGCCTGGGCCGAACCAGCTCCAGGAAACGGGTGTCGTAGCGCAAACTGAAGGTTTTGGAAACGACTGGAGGATGCTTCATGTCTAGAAACCTTTTGGATACTTTGGAGAAGGGCGTGCTGTAAGAACAGGACTATCTCGTAGGATTTCAAAAACAATAGCTCCCGAAGACTGAACAACATATCAAACAACTTTAAAGCAATATTCATTCGATTTGTTGATGACAGATATGTTGCTGAAATACTGTGTTGATGTTGACCTCATTTCCAAATGACTCAAGTAGAAACTTTGTAGCCGTCTTCTGTAATTTTAGAGCAGACAAACTGCTTCTCGTTTCACTTCCTCCAGAAGAAGTGCAATAATCCAACTATGATGGTCAAAAGCAACAAGTTTTTAGAGCGAGCCGAGTCGGATGACTGTGCGGTCAATACATGGAGAGGGTGCTGCTTTTTATTCAAAGTTTATTGTGACTGGACCAAAACAGCTCGTATTTCCTTTGGCTTTACAGATAAAACCTACAGTATGTCATGTTGTTAGTTATGTGTGCCTGTCGCAGCAGCATAAAGGCCAGTTTGGCCAATATAAACTGTTTTTCAGTGACGAATCAGCTGAGATAATTCTGCTTAGACTAGAAAAATGAATGGTTTGGAAAATGAAATATGTCAGTGTTACTCTCGCAGGTCAAAGATATGGCGTTTTAATATACTGTAAATGTAACTATACTACATACTTAATGTTAAACTCTGTAACGAAGACACAACTGAAAAATCAAAGACTCAATTTTTGTAAATGATTTCTACTGGTAGTTTTGAAAATATGTCAGGTTTTTGTTTTTTTTCATCGTCTGTCATCATTTCTTATCCTCCTACGTGTCATGGAAGCATAAAAGCAGTAAACAAAATGCTTTTACATGATGTAAACGTGGCTATTTGTTCAGAGTTTTATTTGGGATGACCAGACGACGACATAAAGACATAGTTCACGTCCATGTTACTGTTGTGTAGGTCTGCCCCCTGAGTTTACAGTGAAGTATGAAGAGTTGCAGGTGTCATTGTTATTTCTGACACTTTGTGGGTCGTGTGAATCTCTCATGAGCTAAAACAAATGGTTATCGGAACAAAATAAACTTTTTTTTAATTAGCATTACTTGTACTTTACTTGACTTTATGGATGGGTTACTGAAGGCGTCAAAATGTCAACTTCCCTCCAGCTGTTATCTGCAAAATGCCACTCAAATGTAGCAACAAAGAAGGGACGCAAAAAGGTCACAAAAAATGCAAAAGAACTGCAAAGACACATAAATAACTTCAAAGTGACAAAACAGTTACAAAGAAACACAAAACAGCAGAAAGAGACACAAAATTATTAGACAAAATGAAAAAAAAGACACAAAATCACAAAAACAGGCATAAGGACCACAAAGACACACAACCAGGAGACGCAAAATTACAACAAAGACACTCAAAACCAACACAGAGTACTTTTACACTGTGGTACTGTTACTTTGCCTTAATAAAGGATACTTCCTCCAACACTAAGGAAATTATTGAGCATTTGTTAGTAGATTTTTTTCATCCCACTTCTTTGGTTTGATTTACAGATTAACTTTTCAAATAATTTAGAATAAGATTTCACACAAACAAAAATAGCTATATTATAAATATTTTTTT
>NW_024628031.1:0-4424 GCF_008729295.1 Plectropomus leopardus | reverse complement strand
CTGTCAGATCTGTATTATTATTACCTTCTTGCTTATGTTTTGGTTTGGTTTGTACATTTGTCAGCACAAATACAGCAAAACTACAGGGCCGGTTTTCATGAAACTTGAAGCAAAGCCCGAGGAAGAACCCTTAAATTTTGGAGCTGGTCTGACTCATGGGGTAAATACACAAAGTTGTTTTTTTTTACTTTTGTTATCATTGCAACATGGAGCAGTTGGCCTTGGTGAATGTCTGTTCTCTGGGTGCCCTCTTAGTTATATTATTGGATCATATATATGCAATTAAATGCATTTTTCTCTCTGTGCCCCTTTTTAAAGATAAATGCTGTCCTATTTGAAGACAAAAAGCCACAGTTTTGGTTATTTCACCTGAGAGATTTCTTTGTTTTGTCTTTTGTTTCTCACTGGTTTGAAGTGGGCAGGGTTCAGGTACATGTGGTGTACTTCTGAGCTCCAACCAGGATTTAGTAAAGACTGAATATAAATATGATAACAGCTGATAACAGTAGGTTGACTTAACTGACCAAGATGCGTCATATTTAATAATGTCACTGTATATTTTTTATGTTAAATCTGAAAGGTAACTGGAAAAAGTATAAAAGTGAGATATTTCGCTTTCAAATTAAATGGGGTAAAAGCATCAAAAAATAAAAGTACTCATAAAAAAAGAGCACCTCAAAATGGTACTTAATGTATGTACTTAATGTACTTTTTCACCACTGCCTAGTATGAGCAAAATATTGAGAACTATATTGTTTTTTTCGCTCTTTGGGTATTTGTAGGACCTAAGCTAAAGGATAAAAAGAGCTCAGTTGAGTGTGATTTTCAAATAACATTTAAATGACGAATATGTTAGTAAAAGTGTCTTGTAAAGCTTGAATGACACATTAAACGCACAAAGTCTATATCTGTGAATCATCAGCTGTATCTTAACTCTGCAGCACTGCAGTTTCACATCATTGGGACGGGTGATGAGTTCGGTTGGATCCAGCAGACATGCACTGTTCCTCAGTGCGACTGTCGACCCACACGGGCAAATTCTGATTAATTACAGTCTGTATATATGCATCCTCTCTGATGGTCTGTAAAATTACAACATTAACCAAATTACCCTTTTAGTAATTCTAAATCATTTGTTCTGATCTGTTTTTTTTTCCCTGCACTGACGGCTGATGGCTCCCTTGAGACAAGCCTTTCTTTTCCCACAGAGAGAGAGAGAGAGAGAGAGAGACAGAGACACACACACGCACACGCACACGCACACGCACACGCACACGCACACGCACACACACACTCTCTCTCTCTCTCTCTCTCACAGGAACAGACAGTAAAATAGGACTTAAGTCTGACACTCACCAGGGTACTGCCTGAAGAAACCCTTGGCGCTCCCAAAGTACTGCCAGATTAGTGTTGGGTCTCTTTCAAAATTATCTACAAACACTTTATTCAGTGCCTCGGACCAGTAAACTCCGTTCACTATGTCGGGGTCTGAGGAGGACGAGGGCAAACACACACAGCGAGGGAAGAGAGAGAAACAAGTAAATTAAATGGTGATAATAGTAATCATCCTGGTCACCATCACTGAGAGCACAGTTGACCTTTTGTCCCTTATTGACCCCCCTGAAGGAGACACAAAGCCTGTGACTAAATCATCCCCTCCCCTCCTCCTGCTGGACGAGCCTCCCTTTGTGCTGTGAACACAGAGTTATGGGGAGTCCATTATAGCCAAACAAAAGCAGCCCTGGCGATACGCAGGCAGAGGTGACACACTCTGTTAAAAAACAAGAAGCGACTGAACAGCTAGCGTATGACAAACATCTTTCCCACCCTCCCCCTCTCTGCACTCTTTCTTTGGGAGCTCTGCAGTTTCTTTCCCTTTATGTCTGGACTGCCATCGATCCCCCAACTCCACTTCTCCCGGCCCGTGACACTGATACAGCTCCACCATTTCTCACTTTCACCGCTTACTTTCCCTCCTCCTTTTCTCCTCCCCGTTCATCAGCTCGCAGAAGGTAAATAACGCTAACATAATCCTGACTGTGTGCCGGCTGCTGGCTGAGCTCTCACCTTTGTTGTACATGTTGGTGGGTACCTGCACCACGCTGAGGCTCAGGTTGACGGACAGGTTATTGAAGTGGTCGTTGGGCTCCAGGAGGAACTCTCCTCCCAGCTCTACGTTATTGCCCTCCTCATCCACTTCATTGATCAGCACGGCGTTGAAGTACTCGTACTATGGAAAAGAGGGAATGTGGCAAATGTTAACTGGAATAAAACTGTAATAGCAGTGTTGACATTAACTGTTTGATTCACATTTTCACAAGTTTATCTAAAAACAATATTCCCCACATGCATATTGAAAGAACCTGGTCTCACTCGCAACTTGTACCAGTCTCAGACACTGATGCAAAGACGCAACCTTTAGCAGCAGTATGAGGAAACCAAGGCGGCGGCATTTGTTTATGCTCCGGGCAGCATGAGGTAGAGCATGAGGCTGATGCAGGAGGAGATGTCGATGAGTCACACAAACTCTAGATTTTCACCAAGGAGCGCACTGTTCTTGTCCCAAGTGAAACCAAAAGTCAATTGAGTTTTATTAATAATGACGCGGTGTGCTGGTTATTGTTGTATGCTATGCTGGTAATGTATGCCATATGATGTTCCATTTTGTTAGTCCAAAGCGTACATCTTTTAAGGCAAACCATGATGTTTTTATCATACCTAACCACTTTTTTTATTGGTTAAAGTTTAATTTGCTTAGTTTGAGGAGGTGATACTTATAACAAGCGCAGATTAACGTGCTGTCCCTGAACGTCCAAAACTGATGCAGGAAGGATACACATTGAGTGTCCTATTTTTTTCATGGCAGGCCACTGACCAATCATCGGTAGAACAGTTTTTTATCTTAATGTGATCATTTGCCCTGTCAATACTGGCCATCAGGAGATCTCTTCATAATGTGAATTCAATGAAAGTGATGGGGGAGAAAATCCTTGGTACATGCAAAAAGTGTACTCTAAAGTTCAGTCTAAACAGTCTGAATGTCCTCCAAAGTTACCGTCTTTTTAGTTAAATTCTCTCTTTGTGTTTCCCCTGACAGTGTTACTGCAGCAGAGGGATAATAAAGCAAAGATGGAATTCAGGACTGACTTTGTCCCCCATCTTTTCACAGCCAAATTTAAAGTTTATTTGCCATATGCACAATCATACAAGTATAATGCGTACTGAAATGCTTATGTACCTGTTCAGAAGCCAGTAAGTACTGGAAGAACAATTACAGCAACAAAAAACTGTATGCACATATAAATCTAAATATTGTTTTAAATTAACCAAACCCTCAAGGGGTTAAATAAATGTCCCTCATGTAAGTTATGTCTTTCAAAAATCTGCTAACTGCTAAAACTGCTAACACCAAAGTAAAATAGACAGAATGAAGTCATGCAAAGTGTCACAATAAAACCAGAAAAAAAAATGTGCAAATTGATCAAATATAAAGACAGGAGGGCTTCTACAAGGTCTGAATATCAAGTTACATTATTACATTACATTTATTAGGAAAAGGCTTTTTATTTCCACCACATGCACATGCCACACGGCAAGGGTAGGTTTCATTTCAACACTGTGGGACACATATGAAATGGGAGGCAGGAGGATGTCCTACCCCAGGACATTTTGAGAATATAACTCTTAATTTTCCTAATTTTGGTAAATTTGTATGTACCAATTTGTGCATTTCCTGCAGATGCAGATGTCAATAATATGGGGTTTATTGCCTCTGCTTTGCTTTCTTTGTCAAAGCACTTTATAAACTGTAAACTGTGTTTTTAAGGGTGCTTTCTAAATTAAGTTACTATTATTAATTATATAGTCAAAATAAAAGACCTTCACTGCTGTCATGTTTTGTTCTTAATATTGAGGGGGTGTATCCCCTGTGCCCCCCCAAACATCTACGCCATTGCTGTTTGGGAGAAATTTGGGGGTTAAATATCTGCACAAGAGTACTTTGAAACATGGACAGGAGAGGAGGAAGCGAGGATAAATTAATCTGCTCTACCACCTGAGTCACAGCGACTCAAAATTAACATCCAGTCCAGTAAATATACTGTCAAGTATCCAGATTTTATCTTAATTTCTGTTTGGTTATTGCAGTTCTAAATGTTCCCAGTGTGTGAAAATGTGCACTAACTACAGCAGCTGTTATCGTCAATGGTCACCGAGGTCTAAGAACGTGCAAAATAGGACTTCATGACTGCCAGTGAAAGGTCTGGTCTCTCTAAAGTGAAACCCAACAGTTTGTCTGTCCTGTCCTTCACTGCCTGCCGCTGCAAAAGAAAGACTACCTCATCCTGTCTGAGCGGCCTCTCTGTGGCCTGTGGTCCTTATTGTCTGCACTGAGAGAGAGAGAGAGAGAGAGAGAGAGAGAGAAA
>NW_024628030.1:0-1118 GCF_008729295.1 Plectropomus leopardus | reverse complement strand
CTCTCCTCGACGGTACCTCCACACGTGCCGCCGGGCCGTCGGACTACGGGGTTTCCTCCTCGCTGACATCTTGTGCAGTAAGCTTCGTCTCTTCACTCCGTCTGATCATCAGAGACTGTGTTAGGGCGCTCCGCTCGAAGAACGAACTTTACTCAGTACTGTTTCACTTTGCTTCGTTCCTTGCCTGTGTTGGTTTTAATAAAAGTTATTACCTACTGTTCCTGTTTGCCGGTGTACTGCATCTAGGTCCACACCACTCCCGTTACAGTACAATCTGGCCAGACATGGACCCAGCAGAGAACACCGCTCTTCTGTCTCGCCTAGCCTGCGTGGAGGGAATGCTGCAGCAGCACGAGGCTCAGCTCACCTCTAACGCGGCTGAAGCTCGTCAATCGGCTTCGGCGCTAGACGCCAGGCCGGCCATTTTGTCTCCCGATGCCCAGCTAAAGGGGAGGGCTCAGCAGTAGAGAGGGGCATCCTGCTGAGCCGATCTCGGAACTCTGCCCCTGACCAACGACCCTTGTTCCACGTCCAGCTCTTGTTGGCGGAGGGATCTCACACCCTTGCTACTTTCATTGACTGGGGCCGATGTTAATCTCATTGACGAGGAACTCGCCCGGCAGCTAGAGATTGAGCTGGTCCCTCTTCCTCGTCCGATACCAGCCAGCGCCCTGGATGGTCATCTTCTGGGGACTGTCACTCACCAAACCACACCCATCTCGATGCTCCTGTCTGGCACACACCTCGAGACCATCAGGTTTCACGTCCTGAGGTCTCCCAACCTTCCCCTGATACTCGGCTACCCCTGGCTTCGCCGTCACAATCCACATATAGACTGGTCTACGGGGTCCATCCTGAGTTTGAGCCCCTCCTGTCATCAGATCTGTCTTCGACAGACAGTCACACCCTCGCTGCGTGCAAGTTCCTGCTCCACTCCAGACCTCTCCAAGGTGCCCCCAGATTACCACAATTTCTGGGAGGTGTTTAACAAGACGAGGGCCACTTCTCTGCCCTCTCACTGGTCATATATGCCTGCGCCATTGACCTTCTCCCCGGTTCTGTTCCTCCCAGGGGTCGTCTATACTCCTTGTCAGCACCTGAAAGAGAGGCGATGGAGA
>NW_024628029.1:0-3919 GCF_008729295.1 Plectropomus leopardus | reverse complement strand
AGCGCGTGGCAAATCACAGAAGTGTGTGATGGATCGAGCTGCACTGTGCCCTGAGAATTTCTCCCAAATATCAAGCAAAGATTAAGCGAAGCAGTTTTGTCACACACACTGCATGGAGCCTCGATTAAATTGGATTTTAATTGTGCCAGTTTCCTAAAACCCTGCTGAACCCCTGATGTGATCACGTAAGTAAATAAAGAGAACTATTATTAGTCGTCTTGTAGTGATTGGACCGTAATCAGACGTAGTAGCGAGGAGAAGAAAAAGAGCTCTGGACTTTTTAGATGTTGAAGAAACTTTTGAGTGTCTTGTGATCAAAGCAGCTGAAACTCTACCTGAGCTTTAGTTTAGCCAGTCGCTCTCACCTCAGAGTTTGAGCACAAGTTTGCCTGGAATAATAAAAGAACCTTGATGAGGCTGTGTGACGCACGCCGCCGCGTCGGGGGCAGGCAGCGTGATTCATGGCCCCTGACAAAACTCCTCTTGTTTATGATCGCACAACATCTGTTGACGGTGAATCACTTCTTGTAATCAGCACTCTGCCGCCGTTTCATCAGTCACAGCGTCGTGTGACTGAGTGTTTCGGCACTTTGTACCTCAACACGGTATCAGAGTAGCCATATACCTGCAGTTTATTTATTTCTGTTGCACTAATGTATGTGCCGGGATCATTTCCAGCACGGATTCAGCGTCAGATGAAGCTATAATCAGCGTGTGAACGTGCACGGGATGAGGATGGCGGCGGCAGCTTTCTCCCATCAAAGCCAATAAACATCAATGAGCTGTTCAAACATCCTCCAATGCCGTTAATTAGAATGCACCAAATACCAAAGACGACGATGTAGCAGCTCGAGCAAATAAAGCTGGAGTCTGACCCTGAAAATCGGAACCTGACTGTTATCCATTTGTATTTGAAGTGAGCGCTTGTGCTGCTGCCACTTCTAATTCCAAACACTAATTCAAAGAGGATTCGTGGGCATTTTTTCTAGGTCAAACATCACAACTTTGAAAAGCCTTCCCCCCTCTCCCTCCCTTGCTGTTTTTTTCTGGCTTTGCTGATTTACTAAATAGCACTTCTGTGGAAATGACAGGAGTGTAACGGGGTATGGTAGGATCCAATCACAGCACAACAGAGCAGGAGAGTAGTTGGTAATGACTCTTATTTAATGTTTTGACAGGTTGAATGAAGCACAAGTGAGTATAATCAAGTTGCAGGTAAGTAGGAACAGTTATCAGTTCTGGGGTGGAGCAGAGTTCATAGAGGGACTGGGGTGAACTCACGTTCACAGGTGATAGTTCAGAGTTCGAGTGGGGAAATTGTGAATGTGGAGCGGACTGGCAGGTGAATGTATCAGGTAAGTTGCAGAAACACTTACAGCAGGGAGCTGGTGGGAAAAGCAGGGAGCTGGTGGGAAAAGCAGGGATTCCAGGGAGGGACAGACAGGGCTCGTGGTCAAGGAGGAGGCAGAGTGGGCGGCAGGCAGCGGAGCAGACGAATCAAGTAGGAGCAGGCAGCGGGATCAACGAGGTTAGGCAGGGAATCAATGTACCATTGGAACAATGAACACCAGAGGTACTGTATATATATGTGTGTGTGTGTGTGTGTGTGTGTGTGTGTGTGTGTGTGCTCTGTTTTTGTATGTTATATGTATGTTGTATGCCACTGCCTCTATGAGTGAAAAATGCATGAAGCTTTGGTCCCACATGATGTTTTCAAGGATATTTCCCAATCCAATGATAATTTCTCTTTTTTTTTTTTTTACAGTTTCTGGCTTTGATGAATGGTGCAATTTTGGCTTTTTTTTATCTGGGTGGGCTTGGAAGGCATGTTTTTTCTTTTTAAAGATCTCCATAAATTTCTCCAGAAAAAAAAGCCAAAAATTTTAAAAGAAAAAAAACCCACCAAAAGTGATTGAAAAAAAAACGAAAAGTTTTGAAGAACAAAAGATTACCAAAAATTATTATTATTTGAAAACCACCAAAAAAATAAATAGATAAATATAAAGTAAATAAATGCGTCCTTTCAAACCCACTGACCCAAACATGTTTTCTTTAAAAATCTCCAAAAGGAAAAAAAGAAAAAAAAGATCACCAAAAAAATGACCAAAAAAATCATTTTAAAGGAAAAAAAATCACAAAAAAGGTTTGAAAATCACTTTTATTCAAAAATAATTGGTTAAATAAATTTAAAAAACATTTAAAATTGTACGCCACTCCCCTACACCAATATAAAAAATCATCAAGTCAAAATCAAAAAGTCCCTCCCGAGTACTTAAAGAATTATTTGAAACCCCTCCCCCTTTTTTGCACCACCTCCTCCACTCTCATAAATAACAAGCAGTTCCTAATAATAATAAAAAGCCCCACATCTAATAATCTGCTGAAGGAAACGACAATCCAGCATTTCTCCTTTTTTTCTTCTCCATATATGAATCTCATATTATGCGAACAGCACTCTGAATACTGACAGCAACTTTATAATGCAAGTCAACTTCTTAGAAATAAACCTACAGCATCAGTCCCAAAGAACAAACTTCTCCACGGCTCCTCAGTCCCGTCTCATCTTTGAGCCCTTTTTATCCTCAAAAAGCTGGCGTTGTTTTTCTTTTGGCGTGGAGACACTCCTCTTCCACCTATCAAAACGCATTTGATTTCCCTTGATTTTTTTTTTTTTTTTAAATTCACTCTTGAGTTCCCGTTTCTTTTCTGGGATGGATTGTTTCTTTGTGTGTTTAGCCAGTTGCATTTTTCTTTTCTATTTATTCAACACAAACCACTGTGGCTGCTTCCAGAGAAATATCAGATTCATTACCGCCTGTGCGCCCAAGGGTTTCTCCTCTGAAACACACTTATCAGGTTTTTAAAGCAGCAAATATAAAAGAAAAAGTGACTTTTAATAATATTCAAATGTCACCTATTATTGCTTGAATTCGAGCTTTTATGCATGGCCTGGCTGGTGCACAGACGCTAAATTTACAGTGAAAACATGAGTGGAACTGAAGCGCTACCTTGGGAACTCTGCAGCTGATGAGAATGATCCTCTGAGGTCTATGTTTAGACATGAGAAACCCTCGAGGCTGAGGAGGTTTGTTTTGTTCAACAGGGAATACAGTTAAACTATACACCGTGATGAAAGAGTGTCACACACACAGCGTAGCTCCTGCCGTGATAAAAGATCATAACTGTGTGTTCAGCTTCTGAAGGAAAGCAGCGTGCTGACAATGTTGGCACTATCGTACCATTATAAAACATATAAAACACGACATGTCCTCTCAGTGCCTTTGCCAGGTTTGATGCTACAGCTGATGTATGATCCCAGTCTTTGATCAAACACCAGTTCATTCCTGCAAAGCCGTAAAGTTGCTCTTGTGCAAACGTTCCAGTAAAAAAACACATGTGGTTCATTTTGGACGCTTTATATAAACAGGAAACAAAACCCAAATCACCACGCAAAACCAGTCATTGTAGAAATGCTTCTGTTCTGTGTCACTGTTGTTTACTGCTGAAATCGTTCCAAAATAAGCTGCAGCTGCCACTTACTGTGAAGCACAGTGTGTAACTAAAAGGAACAGCCAACTTTCACTGCCACAAGTTGTCCATTTTCACTTCATTTTATATGCATTTTATACGGTCAATTTTTAGCTTTATCTTTATTATAATATTATCTCAACTGGTTTTATTTTCCATTTTATGTTATGTGCTTTCTTTGTTATACTTATTTTTTATCTTACTTTTACTAGTATTATCAAGTTGGTTTTATCCATGTGAAGATGCATTCTATGCATTTATGCCATTTTTTAAAATTATTATTATTGTTGTTGTTGCTGTTGTTATCACAGCCTGGGATATGTCAATGATTGATAGCAACATTGATTATGACAGTGCACTAGTGGAAATAGCATGTATTTCCTCCATATGC
>NW_024628028.1:0-1918 GCF_008729295.1 Plectropomus leopardus | reverse complement strand
TGAGCAAATCTGAGCAATTTAGTGAGAAATATTCCAGGAAATTAGAATAAATATATTTTTTAAAAAGTAGGGAAAATGTCTACCATGTGTAGCTGTTCCTCAAATGTTCCTCAAATTGCAGGAAATTAGTAGATTTTTTTTTTTTTAACGAAAGGACGTTGTCTACAATAGTAACTTGGTGATAAAGGTTCCACAAATTGCAGGAAATTAGTAGCCTTAGAAAAAAGAAGGGAAAATGTCTACCATGAGTAACTTGGTGGGAAATTTAGGAAAAAAAAAAAAATATCTCATGGAAAAATGTATGTAGACAAAAGATAAAAGCTAGGGAAAAAATATTAATTATTTTTTGTATATTTATAATGTTTTTGCATATTTAAAAATATGTTACAAAATGATTACAATCTTTAAACATTTTTTTTCTTTTTTTTTCTAAAAAAATATTTTCAGGTCATTTTCAAGTAAAATTTCTTGCACATTTTTGGGTCATTTCTTCTTTGGTTTCTGATTGCATTGTATTTTGAAAAAACAAAACAAAAAAACATCAAGCCAATTTGTTCAGGTTTCAAAGAGTTAAGAGCGAGAGCATGGGGAGAGAGTGATGAGGCATACGCGGCGGGTAAAGGTCACTCTCTCTCGCTCTGAGGGGGCTCGGGGAGGAAATAAACAGCGATCAGTGTAGCATGAGAGAGGCAGAGCAACAGCCAGCTTTAATTGAGCTCTCACTTTCACATTCCTGTCAGCCCCCCAGCTGTTTCCACTGCTGGAGACAAACATATGGAGAGCTCTGCAGCACCAGTACAATACACACTACAGGGAGACTGCAGAGGAGTTTATTACGTATGAGCGCTCCTCGCTCACAAATCACTATGATGTCACATATTGCAGGACACATAACCGTGGGAGCTAATCTAACAAGTAAAAATTAATCCGACAAAATCTTTAATTCACTGTAAAGTATCTTGCAATGGCCTTTATTCACCTAAACTGCAGAAAGAAACAGGCCTGTCTTTGACACTGACTTATTCTGGTGGATGTAATTCCTTTAAAAGTACTAATACCACACTGTGATAGTACTCTGTTACAAGGAAAAGTCCTGCATCGAAAATATTACTGAAGTAAAAGTATAATCAGGAAAAAATCAAAGTAAAAAAAAAAAGCTAAAAAAATAAAACACCCGACACCCCTAAAACTTAGAATTATAAATAAATAAAAAAGAGAAAACACCCAACAAACTCCAGATTATTTTTTAATATATACAAAATGCTGAGGAAAAAAAAATAATTTAATATATATATTTTTTTCATGGTTGGATGTGTATGTTTTGCATCCTGGTGTCTCGCTCTTGTTACGTTTTGTGGAGCAGGAAGCCCACCCCCCAAACTGACATTTTAAACAGAAAATAATAGATAATAATGAACATAATATAAATACATAAACCAATAAAAATATGTAAAATATTATTTCAAAAATGGACATGGAAAAATAATACATTTTTACATTACACCAGGGGTTTCATGAAATAGGTTTTTGTAATAATCTATTTTTTATTTTTTTAGTTTGTCTGTTTGTGGATAAATAATTTCTCTATACACAACAACAAAAAAATAACAATTTAAAAATATGTATTATTTGTATAATCATATCAGCTTTTTTCTCTTCCAGCTTTATTTAACAAAAAATATCTACAAAAAAAGAAAAAACAAGAACACAAACATACACGAGAGCATTAAAAAAATGACATTCTGCACAGAAAAAAATTAATAATAATTAACACAATATCAATACATAAACTAATGAAAATGTTTAAATATTATTTTTTAAAAAAGGACATTTTCACATTACCATCACCATTATCAGGGGTTTCACAAAATAGGTATTTGTTATAATCTAAAAATGTGTTGTTTTTTGTTATTTATGA
>NW_024628027.1:0-2742 GCF_008729295.1 Plectropomus leopardus | reverse complement strand
AATTTTCTTTTTCTTGATGTTACATTTGAACACATCATGATGACGTTTTATTTACCTTTGCCTAATAGTCATTTTACTGAGACGACCTTGGACATATCGCAATGAAACCTAATGCGTCCGCGTTTATTTAGCTAACAAGCTCTTATCCTGCTGATTTTAACTCAGATTTCAACATATTTTGAACTGACGGGACTTTCTGAAAAGTTTGGGTGTGTTTCTCACTGCTGTGAGTGGATGATGATGATGTAAAAATCGATGTGAGCAAATCGATGTATGCGAATCAGTGACCGGACTTAAATGACTCGACTGGAGATGTGACGTTATGTTATAGATCCCACAGGACTCGACAGCAGTACTGACAAGATCAAAATTTTTGATTTTTGGGTTTTGAAAAAAGCAGCTTATAGTGTCGGTACACGGAGACTTACCCAGCGGCAAGGACGCCTCCTTCAGCGGAGAAGGCACAGCAGAGGCCGTTAGAGAGCGAGGAGATGGCCTGAGGAGCCCGTTCCTCGATGCTCCAGAACCGAACCAGCCTGAGCAGAGACCGAGACAAAAAACACTGTCACAATCTAAACTGCGTGCTTAAAAAAACATGATGGTTGCATCATGGGAAATGTAAAATCTTTTTCTGACCCACAATCGACACTAAAAGTCAAGATATCTCTGCCTCTGCTGCTTCAATGTTTTTCTGTTTTAAACAAATATCCGTCTCTCATGACACTCCTAACTTTACACTTTTCTCGTGCTACGTTCAGACACCTTCGCAAGTATTGAAACCTCTGTAATTGGAGCAAATTGGTTTGCTTTCATTTGAAAACAGGTGAAAAAAGGCAACAAGCAACAAGAACTGTTCTGCAAATTACAAGAAATTAGTAGATTTGGAAAATCATTTTTAAAGAAGCGGGGGGAAAATGTCCAAAAAACTAAACTTACAATTATATATTTTAAATGATTTAACATTATTATTATTTGGCACTTTGACTCAGTTCATTTTCCTTTTACTCCTTTATTTTTTCTGATTTTCATGTAATTTTATTGTACCTTTTTTTGGTAATTTGTGGGTCTTTTCTTTTTCAGATTCTCATCGCCTTTTATCATGTTTTTGAAAGACATCAAGCCAATTTGCTTTTGTCTCAAAGGTTTAACAAGACTGAAAATCTAAAAGCCTTAGAGGCTGCCGATAATTACAATCTAAAAACACAAACATCAGCGTATAGAAACACTGCACCCCTAAAGAGTCGCATATTATTTTGTCTGTAAATTTTCTTAATGGTTTTAAGCCTGTTTTTTATTGCTAGCCAAAATAAGCATTAGCATGGTCAGTTTATGATAGGTGTAAAAACACTGTGCTTACCAAGCTAGCAGCAAGCGTTATCTCCACACTTTTGTTGTCCAAATATGGTCACTTCTGGCTCCAAAAAATCCAAGATGTTGAGGGCCAAATATCAAATGTGACGTTTAAAACGGGAGTCCACAAACCAACGGGTGACGTCATTGTGGCTACATCCATTATTTTACACAGTCTGTGGTTATTATTGGATGGCATGGATGTAATTAAGGTTGGGCGATACAGCGAATATATTCAATGTATCGCAGCTTGTTCCATGAGTGATATTTTAACTATTTAACATGACTGCACTTTGCACTTCATGCAGCCTATCAAGCTCTTTTATAAAGCCAGCGAATTTAGCTATTTGCAACATTGCATCAGTCCAGTCTTGAATGTGTAGAGCACTGCTGTCTCTCCATTTACACAAAATCAACTTTTTGGCAACAGCACAAGCTACAGACATCCACTTATTATGTTGTTGTTGTTGTTAGACAATTTTGACAGAAGTTAGTTAACAGTAGTTTAAAGGACATTTAAAAATATAGCAATATACACTGTGTCGCATGTAATCAGTTTATTAAAGTTAAGTTTATCAAAGTTTATTGCTAATCTAACCCTGAGACTGATAAGACTTTTAACAATCTAAATTAACATGCTTAGATTATAAATTAGATGTAGAGGATTCAGACATCTAATGTCATGGTAATCTGGCAAGAACTTGTCAGTCTATTTTTCTCTGAATAAAGCAAAAAAAAAAAAAAGTCATAAACACTTCTCTATTCATTTGAATCTGTTGATTCCTTGTATTTCCTCATTTTAATGTTCCTAAAAACATTCCACTGCTGGTCAAAACGCTCTGACTGCCAGTGTTTTCCCTTCAGGGGGAGGGCTTTTTTTCCACAACCGCCATTTTACAGAGGTTCCCTCTGCCTCTCTTCTCAACGTATTTCCTGCCAACAAATGAGCCCTCGGCCAGCCAGCCATCAGAGTGATTAATAGCCAACTTGTGACTCGTCATGTGACCAGCCCAAACAGAGCAGCATACAGTAGCTCTGCGCTCTCCGGCCCCATTAAGACTCATGACTCAGTGCGAGATTTAAAAACAAATAGCAGCAAACAGAGAAGCTTTTCTGCTGCGCTCTGTTTACACAGCAGCCGTGTGCACTAATAAGCATCAGAGCGCACTAAGATCCACTCATGAGGCTCAAAGCTGAACATGTGGGTTTGTGTCGAAGCTCATACTGAAGTCATTTTTCAGTCAGGATTTGTACACTTTGAAACAGAAGTGCACTTGTTTATCTCCTGATGAAACTGTCACGTTGATACATCTAACCTCCTACAGCAGACACCATGAAAAAGTCAATGTCCCTGATATGGGAAAAAAAAAAATAAATAAAAAAATAAAAAAT